>NW_020439124.1:335896-407603 GCF_000699045.2 Agrilus planipennis
GAGGAGCTAAAAGTGATACTAATGATGATAATAATTAATGCAGTTAATTAATTATTTATGTTGTATACCTATTTACAATTTAAATTTTGAATGTCATTTTTTAAACGTGCCAAATAAATGCATGAAACGGGCAATTAACTGTTAGTGGTTTCCAGTTTGTTGAAGGTAAAGATAAAGTACCAAAGACAGATTTACGGAAAAAACTAACTTATTTTAAGTAAAAACAACATACTATTCCATACTATTAAATCGAATATTCGTTTCCTTATATAATTCGAATTATTGGTTATTAAAAAAGAAACCTAATCAAAATAAGAAAAATTAATTCATTATACTTTGTACCGAATGTAAAAATAGTAATTAAAAAGAACTTTCTTTAAGTAATGACTCAATTTAAAACAAATCCAAAAAGAAACTGACAGAATCAATTATTTGCTCTAAATTAGTAATCTTAGCAAGATTGAAGTCCATTTCTGTTTTCGAAGATGCAAGAAATCAAATAGGCCGAGAAGTCGCAATTAATTGTTTCAGTTATCTAAAACAAAATCTAACAAATAGTAGGCGGGAAAGACATTACAATTTAATTGACAAAATTGTCTACAGTTACATAAGTTTTCTATTGTTTCAAAATTTATGTAACCGTTAACTAACTTACATTCACTTTCTTAAAAACTTATTTGATAATAAAAAAGGTTCCTACAGTATTTCCTATAGCTAGAATAAGAAATTTTCCAATAAATAAAAAGGATATAAGTAAATGTAAAAGTTTTTCATATTATACGAACAACCATGCATGTAATATTTCAATGAGTAGCCAAAAGTTGGATACAAAAACAAAACGGTTCTTCAGAACTACAATATTGTTCTAATTTAGTAGATAGCCACTATTTAAATAGAAGCGTTGCGAGATCTGTAATACTTTCGACTTTGACTATGTAATCTTCAAAGAAAGACGGTCTCATTTGACGACACTTTAAACGAAGAAGGAATCGAAATGAAACGTTACATAAGAAATAGGCTCCAAATTACTCTTTTCGGTTAAACACTGTAAGAAACAACGGTAAGAAAACATTCTACCTTTTGTAACTTTGGAATTTCGATGGTTATTCAAAAAACATTTAACTAGAGTTCCTTATAAGGCCTACTTTTGATGGCCAGGATGCTATCATTTGATCAGGATTAAGAATGACATGTTTTCGTTCGCGTTGATGTTCAAATTCGTGTCAAAGATCATGAACGACCACAAGATTAATTTTTCTGTTTCTTCAGGAAGAGTTTCCTTTTTCGAAATAAAAAATACCCTATGCTTTCTTCTATACCTTTGACAATTTGTGTGCAAAATTTCATGATAGATTTTATCCGCGGCTTCGCTGACATTCATGTCCTAAATACGTTTCGAGGATCATCGACGACCACATAAAACTGACTTTTCTATCCTTCGGGAACACTATTTTTTTCTGGATAAAAGGCACCCTATGTCCTTTTCTATACCCCTGACAATTTGTGTGCAAAATTTCATGATAGATTTTATCCGCGGCTTCGCTGACATTCATGTCCTAAATACGTTGTCAAACATCATCGATGATCACAAAAAATTGATTTCACTATCCGTCGGGAAGAGTATCTTTTTTCTTAATAAAAAATACCTTATGTTTTCTTCTGTACCCTTGACAATTTGTGCACAAAATTTCATGATACATATTCGAAAAATAAACTATTCTATCCCTCGGGAAGAGTATCTTTTTTCTGAATAAAAAGGTTGTATAGCTTTGGGGGTGCTAATTTTATTTTAGGGATGGATATCTCTCCTAGTTGCGCCTATGATATTGTGTAGTACTAATTTTAGGTAAGAGTTCCACTTAGGGTTTCCACGTTTCTAACTTCAAATATTCCTAAATTTCCATACGTGCAACAATTCGTCAATAAGGTAGAGACGGGAACCAACAATTTAAAGACCCTACCGTCTACTGGATGTGCAGCTTTATCGCTTGTCTAATTAATCTCGATGCAGAGTAGTAGTTCATATCTGATTATCTGTGTGTGTAACTTATTTGCGCTCAGGAATTTGATCAATGAAATATCAGAATTCCTGGAACTGTTCGACGGATATTCAACATCAATAATAAAAACATACCATTACTGATCAAATCATTCATGTCATACCGGACTTCATATTTACTAAAGGTTGTTTGACTTATTATCGTCAAAATTACTTATTATTCTGTTTTTTTAATAGATATGTACGTAATTATGATGTATGAGATTTGAAGAAATCTAGAATTCATAAAAGTAATCATCATCATCATCATAAGGTCGGTCGTCAGTCCTAAGACTGGTTAGACAGGCACCTCCACTCTTTCCTATTCTGAGCTAAACTTCGCATTTCCCTAAAACTAGAACAATCCACATCCTTAACTATTTGCGAACAGTAATCTAACCTAGGTCTACCTCTACCCCTCCTAACTCCTGCTTCTGCCTCTAATATGTCTTTAACTAGACCTTCATGCCTGAGATGTCCTAGCAACCTATCCCGCCTATTTTTTATTGACTTCCATGTAGTCCTCTATTCTCCTATTCTTTCTAATACCTCTTCATTTCTAACCTTTTCTACCCACGTTATCATCACCATTCGGCTATAACACCACAAAAAAGTAATGTGATATTAAAAAATATAACCTGTTGAATCTTGGAAGACCTTCTAAACCGTCATCTAACCTTTAATACGTGCACAAACCCCAACCCAAACTCTTTCTGTTTATTTCTATCAATGAGAACCTTAAAAAGTTTTCGGGCGACTAGGTACCAGGTGCCCTATTTTCGATATTCTCATCAAAGTAAAATCGCGGAGTAACGGCTAAAATGTAAATATGTATGTAATGGTTTATTCAAAATAAAATCATTAAGCAAGGTAATTAAAAATAGATTCAAAGTTTTTGTTTTTAATTAGTATTTTTTCTAAATTAGCACATCATTGGTTTATCTTTGAGAGAGAGGAACCTGAATAATTCTAAATTTTTCCGTTCATTGCGATGTTACGAAAGTAGTAAAGCAATTTTAAACTATAGTATCTATACGATTTGTTTTTTTTTGTTGTAAATATTAAGATAACGCAAACCATGCATTCTGCTAGGACCCCTACTCATGGGGCCTCACATGGCCCCAAATTGCGATTTAAATTTGTATGATACATTTTTGTGAAATTGAAGGAAATGATTCATAATTTGGGGTCCTTTTTATCCAATTACCTGAATTTGACGGAAAAATTTATTCGTTTGATGTAGTTAAAGCCAATTTTAATTTGAATGATAACAAAAGGTCGCCGGGGTGTCATAAGGTGATATTTGTTTGGATGATATTGGTGATATTTGTTTCACGAAATCTAAGGAAATGATTTATCATTTGAGGTCCTGTTTAACCAATTTTCCAATTTGGACGCACAAAATTTCATCAGAGCCGTATAATAATTGAAAGTTATTCGTTAATTAATTTGATCTTTTATTTTTTTAAGGGACCCCACGAAAATGTCAAAGATCCGCCGCTGTAAATAGTAAATACAATTATAGTTTCATGCCTTTTAAAATCGTTTTTAAATATCATACAGCACTCAAGGCCTTTTACATAGTTACAGTAGATGAGTTACTAGGTCGGAAAATTTTTATTATTTATTGAGCATGGTTATAAAATGCATACTTATTGTTACGGTACCTTATAGCTAGAACACTTATTTAGAGCTGGTATATGGTTTACCTAACTGAAACTGTTTCGTATTCATATTTAATTCCATACGTGTCATTGTATGCTGTTTTACTGTTAAAAAAGCCACATTTTGGTGTCTACGACCCGGTGCGATCTGCTCTATTTTCTTTTGTCGTATATCAAGAATATGGCACACAATAAGGTGAGATTTTTATAACTGAAAGTTGGTTTCAAAATTATGAAATCACATAAAAAACTGTAAATACTCATCTAATGGAAAAATTAAAATATATCTAACTAATTCTTAGGAATCGTAATTATCCTTTACTTTCTTTTTAGAAAATCTTTATTATACTTCAATCGTAAAAAGAATAGAATAAATTAGCAAATGTTTAAATATCAAGTAATGATAGTAATTGGAGATTAAATAAAAAGTTATTATTACTTATAGTAAGTATCATCATAAACTTTTGTGTTTCCAAGATGCAATGAGACAAATTCTACATATGTTTTGGTTTGTCAAAACTTCATCGAGAAAAACACGTAAATTATTAAATTCATAAATAAATATTGGCTTGGGATTACTGTTGTATCGTATGCTCTACTAATTCCGACTCAAATATTGTCGAAAATTCCTAACTATAGTTGGGACGTTCAAAATTGGCAAATTCCACAATAAAAGTGTCACATTTACTGTCTTCTTTCAATTTATTAATTAAACTAGAGCGGTTGCTGACAGAACGCTTACGACAACGTTGTAGAGAATGACGTAAACATAGAAAAGAGATGTCAGGTAGGAATTGCAGCGGACACTAACATATTTAAGTTATAAAGCCGACCCTGATCTTTTACGTACCTAAGGAATCTCTAACCGCTGCACCGCTTACTATTATTCGGTTATTTCCTTTAAGCTCTAACTGTTCTAGGAATATTATAAATTTTGAGTTGTCAGTATCTATACAGTTCTGTTGATTTTATTAAGTCTAACCATGCTCTTTCAATCTCATTTCTGTATTTCTACCAGTTTGCCCTATGTTTTACAATTTATTTAATAATCTTCTAATGGAGATGGTATTTACGCTCAAAATATGGCCTATTGGGTAGTTTTCGATTCTATTAAATTAAAATAAGCAGTTTTTGCTAAACTTGGATTTCTAAAGATATCCCCGGGAGATATGAAACCTTCCATGACTTTGGGAATTCGTAATTCAGTTACAGCTATTTAGCTCATTGAATATGATAAAAGCGTTTTGATATCCCATAATTAATAGCTAAGTGATCTTTAAATACCGATCTAACCATATATTATCTTGAGAATGACTTTACATCTACATAGTGTAATAAGGAAATCACTACGGATTATTTATGCATATTTTACGCATGTATTTTAATTACAGACTCTTAGGAAATTTGTTGATATAGGTAATGTAAACGATTATGGGTTTAATACACTTTAAGGTATTTAGCTACTTAGTAAGGTAATACGTCTACAAGAAAAGTTTTATAAGACATTTGTAGCCACAGATTCCCGAAGTGGTCTACATCGACCGGAAGCGTCTATCACAAGATCGGATTCACATAAGGGCTTTTAGGATCCAGTGTCCAGGGCCCTGGCTCCTTGCCGCGAATTAGAGCCCCGTCAAAAATTTGTTTAAACATATTGTTTTCTATTACTAAGACAGCCTAGACAAGGCGATCTTAACCACCTTTATGTGATGGTAGTATCTATTAATTATATGCTTTAACCTCAAGTTCTTCTCTTTTTATTCTATTCTAATATACTCTTATTTCACTTTATATCTTACCCTCATATTAATTTCTCAATAATTCTGCACCTTATGCAATAATTTCTTAATGACTTATCTATATTTATCCAAGTTAAGGCCTTGATATGCTGAAAAAATAAACCAAATCCAATATAATCGGAAAATTTCGAGGAAACTTATCAAGAATATCCGAGGCCGGAGGAAAAAGTGCAAAAAAATCTGAAAATGTTCTGACTGTTTAAACCGAAGCTAATTTTATGTTAAGGAAAGCAGCAATTTGGGGTGTATGCGATGTAAAAGGGGGTTCATTTAGGCAGGTTTTGGTTTTCCATTACTGGAATAATTCAAATAATTGAGATAGTGTCCATCTATTTGTAACAGCGAGGAAAATACAAAGCTACTCAAACTTCCTCCTAATAAAATTTAGATGTTACAGTTAATATACAAATTATAAAAGGTGCTGCAGTTACAGTACGGAGGTAATGTTTCGCTTAAAAACTTTAACTTCAAGAAGTAGCAATACTTATGAAATTAAATATAACAATTACGTAGTAATTAATTTATATTCAGATTAAACAGGACGTTTTTCTACCAGACCGACAAACGAGACTATTATTGAAGCAATAATAGAATTCTGTTGCGATATACGATAGAATTCTTCGGAAATGCCATTAATTATCTGAGACCATTAGCTTTAATTGTAATTGCTCCTATAAAACATTTTTTAGAAACTTTAGTGTTTATAGGGTTCTAAAAGTTTCTAAAACTAAATATTTACACAATTAAAAATGTTTCACATAAATAAAGAAATGTTTAGGTGCCTATGTGGTTTTTAATGAGCATTTGCGATAATTACTGTAACAATTAAAGTTTAACGTGATACGGTTATTGTTTTGAAACCTCTCATTATATTAGAAAGAACCTGGATGAGCAGATACAGTACGTAACTTTTAAAATTAAGCAACACTATCATTACGTGTTAACAATGAGGAGGTTCACCTGAAGCAAGTACTTTTAAAAAAAGCATAGGTAATATAAATGTATGGTCTTTTAAAATCTTATTCGCTTTCGATTTTTAATTACAATCCATTCTGATTAGGTCCGCGATATAAAATATTGCATTTGCAGTATTTTTATTAACGAGATTGTTAGTTTTAACAACGGAATTTTTTGTATTAGGTGGGTACATAATATATTGTTCAATATCATGTATTGATTTTGAATTATCTTTATATATTTTCATCAATTTTTTAAAACTAGTTAATTTTTTTTTCAATGCGTTGTCATAAAAATTCATCATGATTATTATCATTGATTTGGGGTTTTAACAAATGTTGGAATTTGATGATTGCAAATAATTTACTAACTGAGAAGTTATTAAGTTAATATATATTATTTAAATAACCGATTCAATTTACCGAAAAAAATTGATCTAAAAATAATAAAAGTATTTAAAGATCACTCACCAGCCAGTTGTATACGGAATAGACAGTAACTCCAAGGATTCATGCCTAGAACAGAAAGAAAAGTCTCAATAGTGCATCATTAGCAAAAATCAATTTTTTTTTTGTAGAAAATAAAACGAATATGTTTTAATAATAACAAAGAAAACAGCATTACCAAACGTAGGTAATTTTTTTTGATTTACCTAACTTAACTTAACCTAACCTTAACCGTTTAACTTGTTTCTGTATACATCAGAAAGTAAGTTCGTGGTCAATTATCTGTCGGAACAGGATGTAGATCAAGATTTCGAACTGTACAGTTCTTTTCAGACACCATAGAACATGCACTTTTTACATACTGTACGACGTAAAAACGCCATCTGTAGGAATTTATCACTGTAAGAATCACTAATGTATAAAGGCCTAAAGGTCACACCAGGAAAAATGTGTACAACTCTGAGAATCATCAAAATAAATAAACGAAATAAAAAATAAAACAAATAGATTTGCAAAATTAGTTTTTTAATTCTCCTTTTAGTCATTGTCGATTTCGAAAACGCAATCGTCGACGCCGGTGTCGGTGAGATCGCCGGCTGCAGATATCGTATCATCACCACGGACGCCTCCGTCGTCGCCAGAAGCGCGTCATCGAAACCTACGGGATTGGGACGCGGATAGCGTCACTAGCAGCATTAGCAATATCAGCCTGGCTTCCTGCGAACACGCAACCGTTGCGAGAAACGGCACTACTTTCTCAGGACGAAGCATGAAGTAAGTTAACTATTAAACATAATGGGATGAAAAGGGATAAAGTGGTCCTGTCAGAATCTTTATTACAATGCGTCCATTGTCGTTGGTGTTTTCCAGGCAATATATGGAGAGATTCGTTACTTTAGGGTTTTTTTACTATCTGTATATAATCGAGTCAAATTCGGAAGGCGAAGTATTAACGTCCATTAGTTTATGTTGGCTTCCACAAATATGACATTCGGAGAAAACATTTCATAGTTTTCAAAATAGAGTACAATAGGATTCTATTGCTTCGTTCTCCAATATTTGTTTGAAATCTTTAATATCTTCTTGTGATCATCCACATCATAATGGTGAATTATTTAGTTAGTTTTTACTTCTTCTATTACGGTAACAGAAGTAGATCAAACCAGATATAAATCATAAATGTTTATTCCTGGATATAGACCTCAATACTACAAAACCCTTGATAAATTTTTACAATTTTTTTGGGAACTACTGAATAGTTTTTTGGATCGGATCTTCTGGTACCCCCATCTTGGGGGAAGTGATTATTACTGTTTTGTTTATCTTTAGGTACGTGGTGCATTGTTCGGAACACTCGGGAGCCGGAGAGGACTACCTCACGCCCACTCAGAGGGCGCATAGACAAGTGAAAAGACTGAAGATGTTGCTGCAACAGGCGCAAAAGGAACTCGAGCAAAAGGATAGCGAAATACTGAAGTTGACCAAAGAAGTGGTCGAATTGCGATTATACAAGGCCGCCCTTAATTCTCCGGAAGACAGGTACTTAGATCCTTACTTCATTGTTTGCATTTATCGGTCTATTAATTCATTTGTTTTTGGACTTATTTTTAATACGTAGATCTACGAGTAGTGATGCCGTGACAGTGAAGGAAAATACAAGCGAACAAGTGACGCCGATAGCCGATCATTTGGAAAATGGTCCGGTAGTTGAAATGGGAGGAGGGGGAGGGTTACAACTGGCCAACGATCTCAGCAGTTCCTGTGCAGATTCCGGCCATTTTGAAGATTTCACCAATTCCTCGGTCCATTCGAAAGATTCGATCTGTGGCAGTGAAGAACCGTTATCTTCGGTGAGTTTTTTTATTTCACTTATACAGGGAGGTAAATGGCGGGGGTGATGTGGTTTTTTTTTTTATGCGTACACAAAATCATGAAACATCCCAATGTCACATGATAATCATCATCATCATCATAAAGTCGTCAGTCCTAAGACTGGTTGAACACGTACCTCCACTCTTTCCTATCCTGAGCTAATCTTTCCTAAAACTAGAACAACTCACATCCTTAACTATTTGCGAAACACTAAATCTAATCTAGGTCTACCCCTACTCCTCTTAACTCCTGTTTCTAATATGTCTCTGAGGAGATTTTCATGCCTGAGAAGGTCTTCGAATTTTCCTAAAACAATGACATGACATCCCATTCTAAACTATTTATGAACATTAATCTAATTTAGGTCTACTTCTACCCTTCCCAACTCCTGTTTCTGCTTCTAATATGTCTCTGACTAGACCTTCGTGCCTGAGAAGGTGTCCTACCGACCTATTTCGCCCATTTTTTATTGACTTTTATAGAGTCCTCTGTTCTCTCCTATTTTTTCTAATACCTCTTCATTTCTAACATCCTCTATCCACGGTACCCTCATCATTCGCTTGTAACACCACATTTCTAAGCCTTTTAATTTCTTTTCCGCCTCGTCCATGTTTCGCATCCGTACATACACCTTTAACAATCTTCTCCAAATTTCTAAATTAACCGTTCGCGAGCATAGAAGTGACTTCTTTCTATTGAGGGCGACTCGACCCTGCGCTATCCCCTGCTTTATATCCCTACTACTCCTTACGTTCTGACTTATCTGACTTCCTAGATACCTAAAATCAACTACTTCTTCTAATGTTTTGTCTCCTACCTTTATATTCTCTCTTTCCCTACATTTTCTTCCCTTGCATACCAGTATTTTTGTTTTATTTCTGTTCATACAGTAGCATTTTGTCAATACCGCTTCTATTTTATTTGCAACTATCTCTAACTCCTTCTTGCTAGATGCTCATACTGCTCACATGATAATAACACATAAGTATTAACCTACTTTTGCATCTCGTAATTATTTTCATGACTTTCTTCAAAAAATATTTATGGCAATGAGAACGCGTTGGAATATTCGGAAAAAACTTTTTTGTTTCAAACTAAGTGAGACCCCCATGTGAAGGATCCATAGGTGTAATATCAATTAGATGTGTATATATGTGGGCCACGAATTTCATGTGGGTTACAACAATGCCTTATTTTCCACATAATCCCACACTGGCGTTAGAGATCTATTTATTTTTTAAATCAACGTAAATTATTGCCTGTTGTTAAGATACCTACATTTTACTGTTGAAAAAATGAATTAATACATTTGTGTATTAGATTCTCTAAAAAGTTCACAAAATGAATAGGCGAGCTAATGGATACGTCGTAAGTAATATACTCCATTAGTCCGATCGTCCTTTAAACCCTCGAAATGGATTAAAAGAAATAAACAAAAAATTAAGTTGCTGCCTATAAAATTTTGTCCTTTTTATAAGGTATATAAAAAAGGAGACTTAACGAATTTCAATTAAAATAAAGATTTTTTCGTAAAATGTTCGAATATGGAAGTTAATTTTTTTTGGAAATTAATTCCATCTCAAACAGTAAAATAGAAAACACTAATGTAATGCAATCAAAAAACAAGTGCAACTGCACGTGTCCTTTAATTAACAAATGACATGACGTTGCGATTTAAAGAAAAAAAAAAATAAGTAATACTAATTAATCCTAAAATGCTTTCGAAATATACCAATGGTATCAATATGTATTGTTTAGAATCGAAAATTGTTTCCACGGGGAGAGACAGCTGAAAAGAGTGTGTTGGCCAATTTGGGTCCCAGGGACGTTGAATCGGAACATAATCGCCTGATAGTGGAATACGAAAGACGCATCCAAGAACTGGTCAGAACCCATGAAGAAGACTGTCATCAAATGAAGCAAAAACACAACGACAAAGTCGAAGAATTGCTTCAGAGATTGAGCGAAATAAACGCAAGGTAATACCAAAAGTACAAACTACAAAGCTAATGAGTGAAGTGAAGTTCACAGTTTTATTGTTATTTATTTTACGTTGACGTAAAAAATATTGTTTTGTCTAACTTGAAAATTTTCCTGGTAAATTGAAGATATTGGGAGTTAGTTCCGGATTTGGAAGCGGCTCGGGAGAGGATCAAAGAATTGGAACAACAGTTGGAGGATGCTTGTAAAAAGCTAGAAGAGCAGGAACAAAAACACAAAGAAGGCTACTTGAAGATGTACGCTCAAGAGCAAGAGGCTGCCAAAACGGAACAGGATAAACAGGTCAGTGAATGTTCCGACAATCTCAAAAAAAAAAGGAAAGTACAAAAAAATTAAATTTAGCTGTCTTTTTTTGTGACTTTACTTTAATCATCAAACGTTTGAATTTTCTACGAAACTGCGGTTGGTATTCCAATGTTTTGGATAACGTTGAGCAAACGATAGACCGAGATAAGACTAATACTGTCTTGGTCTTGGTCTAGCACAGGAGTCGGAAAACTTTTAAGTCGAAATAAAAATATTGTTTCGTGAATTTCAAAGAGCCACGAATTTTTAATTCGGCTTTTACAGGGCTAAAATTATATTAAAAAAATTAATGCGAACGTGAGCTTGCATTTCCCCAGAAAGTTTTAGTAAGTCCGAGACATAACTAGTAGTTTTTAGTTTGAGACATGACTCTAAATTTTAGTTATTTGACTTCTTAGCTTGTTCTTTATTAAGTTCATAGAAGAGAAAGCGTTTTTTATTTGATGAAAGCATTCCGGAAGACTATTCTAGCTATCGACAATTAATGCCTCAGGCTTAAGCGTCCCTTTTAGGGCTGATCATTTATTATGTTACCATATCAAAAGACTCTTCGAAGCTACTACTTAGTCTCGTACATTTCGGAATCCACAAATCTTCGCTTTTTTTAATCTAGTTTAAATGAACCATCATTGATATTAAATGGAGTAAAATTTAGTTCTTTGCTATTTTCTTTGTGACGATTCTCAACGAAAACCAAATCAAAACATCCAATCGTTCAGCAAAGTCATCCTTCATTGTTTTGAACGTTCTCGTGAAGGAATCGTCAGTGTCAATAGAAGCACTGCTTCCATCTTGACGATTCCTTAAGGTTTGGAAATGTAATAATGTGTCCATCTCCATATCTTCTGCCAAAAGAAGCGATTTATTTTCAAAACCAACTACTTGTTCCAGTCATGAAAATGTAATGTTTCCTGTTCCCTGAAGCTTTAAATTGAGATCGTTGAGATGCATTGTAAAATCAGTCATAAAGTGCAAGTCTCTTGTTTTAGGTACACGCTTGCGCTGCGTGTCTGTCTGTTCCGCTTTAACTTTTTATTTTTTTTAAGGCAATCTGAAAAAGCCGCGGTTTTTCCGACCCCTGATCTAGCACATTTAGTCTTTATCTTGACGTTGCTTTTTGATGGAACGTCTTGGTCTTGGTCTCGTTTTTGTTGTTTTTTGTAAGACTTATCGTAACAGTGTAGCTTTGAAATTTCAAATCTATCTTTACTGCTTTCATTTTATCGTTAGTCTTCAAGTAGGAGTTGCAAGAATGAGTATGAAACTCTCTTTTGTTTCTAATCGAATAAATTATTGAGAATTTTACGACATACTTGCTACTAAGTCTTGACTTGATCTTGTTGTTGATCTTCGTCTTCCTAAATGTCCAAGACGGTTACAAAACAAGAGAAAACTGATGACCAAGACTATTAAACTCATCAATAGCTTTCTATATATCTAGCAAGACGAATTATGAGTTAGACTGTTTGAAGCAACATTAATATATTCTTGGAACAATTTTTTTTTGTATTTTAAATTTTACGAGGATGTTGCTCAAGACTTAGACTTGATCTTGTTGTTGATCTTCGTCTTCCTAAATGTCCAAGATCGATACAAAACAAAAGAAAATTACAGGACCAAGACTGTTAAACTCATCGATAGCTTTAGATTAATTAAAACAGTTAGGTGACGTTTTGTTTTTACAAAATCAAACAGGTAACTGAACTGGCCCTGAAAAAACCGTCGCGCCTATCCGTACCCGAACTTCTACACCAACTTCAAGTAACTCAGCAAGAATTAGAAAACGTTAAGGTAAGTAAAGAAGATACGTACCTATGTCTATCTCGCAATTTATTTATTTAACAGACGCCAGTAAGAAATCCCAAAAAATATCCTTATTTGATCACTTTTCTTCTTTTTCCTTTGAAACGGTTTTTCTAACAATAATGATTTGTTTCTATTGTGTTGTTGTCTTTGTCTAATTGTTGTTGAAGCTTATTATCGATAGGCAATTAATACACGATAAATTAACCTGAACTCTCTGTTTGTGATTGTTGTATATTGTTTATTAACAATTTTCTAGGACTTAGAATTCGCCTCATCATCTAAACAGCCGCTACTAAGTGCAAAAGAGGCTGTTGCACTTTGGGTTCTAGGTGCTCGTAAGGTAATTAATATTAAAAAAAAAAAAAAAAACAGATTAACCGTAGCAAAACTAGTAGATGGGGAAGGGGTGGGTTGTAGTTGAATGAGGGGCAGGGAATGCGATATATACAAGTGGGAACTCGTCTGCTATTCTCAGAAAGGAGGGGGCAGGGGGTTCTGGACAATAAAAAGTTAACAATTTTCGGAAAATTTTAACGTAAAGGTTCTGCGAGCTTTCAGTCTTATTTATTGATATTAGTGATGTACCTTGGTCTTGCAGTCTTGGTTAGACCAAGACCAAAACTGTCTATATTAGCAAGACGAAGACCACGACTGAACGAATAAGACCAAGACTAAAACCAAGACAAAATACGCAAGACTAAACGAAAAATTATTATCTACTTCTGATGTATTTATGAGTTAGACTATTTGAAGTAACATTAATGTATTCTTTTCTTGGAACAATTTTTTTTTTTAAAAATTTGAAATTTTCAATTTGATATAGTAGATAGTCCAAATCATCATCATAAGGTCGTCAGTCCTAAGACTGGTTGAACACGTACCTCCACTCTTTCTGATCCTGAGCTAAACTTCGCATTTCCCTAAAACTAGAACAATCCACATCCGCCTCTAATATGTCTCTGACTAGACCTTCGTGCCTGAGAGGATGTCCTACTAACCTATCTCGCCTATTTCTTATTGACTTCTATATAGTCTCTGTTCTTCTACTCTTTCTATTACCTCTTCATTTCTAACTTTCTCTATCCACGGTATCCTCATCATTCGCCTGTAACACAACATTTCGAAAGCTTCTAACCTTTTCTTTTCCGTCGCGCCCACCGTCCATGTTTCGCATCCGTACAGCGCCGCGCTCCTTACATACACCTTTAAAAATCCTTTTTGAATTTCTAAATTAACCGTCCGCGAGTATAGAAGTGACTATCCTCTGCTTTATTTTCTACTACTCCTTCCGTCCTGACTTATCTGATTTCCTAGATACCGAAAATCAGCCACTTCTTCTACTTTTTCGTCTCCTATCTTTATATTCTCTTTTTCCCTACTTTTTCTTATCTTGCATACCAGTATTTTTGTTTCACTTTTATTTATTTTCATACATTACTGTTTGTCAATACCGCTTCCATTTTATTTAAAGATACAATATCTTTAACCCTAGATATATAAAAAAAAAAGAAATTTTATCATTGTTTGAAAAAAGGGAACTACAGGGATGTTTTTTGTTTCCATTGAAATATGGAGACAAACATTTTTTTTTTTTGATAATTTTACTTCTTTCAATTGGCTTGTGCTATTAAATATATGAAATCCTATGACATTGTTAGTTACTTAATAGCTCAATAGCTTGTTTTACTTTAGTAAGAAAAAAATCCTTGCAAAGTTTCGTTGAAATCCCTTTGTGGTACTTTCTATGGGCACCAAAATCCCTCAAATATTTTCCGTATTCCGACATGGAAATTATGGTTGTAATTCCTCGAGAATGGAAGGTCAATTTATCGCTCCACCGGTTCGCAAAATGCCCATTCCGCTACCGCCAATCGATAATTATGGTTTTTAATTTGCATGTTGGTTTCAATTAAAACTTTCGTAAAAATCGAAATTGGCTATTGCTCGGGCATAAAGCGAGATCGGAATGAAAGATTAAGATGTAAAATTACACACAAAGGTTCAAGGGTTTAATAACGGATATGACATGGATGCGGGGTATACGGGGAGTAGTAAGTAACTAAAGTTCAGGAAAAGATAACTTGTAGAAAATTAGTCTTACTGAATGAAACTCATTTCTTAACATTTAACAAAATTGTTTTGTCTTTTGTTACCATGGGCGTAACTACTAGGTAAGGGGGGCAAGAAGGGTCATTTCCTTTTAACTTTTTCCAAAATACTTCCAATATTGCGTTTTAGAAAATACTACAAATGGCGCAGTAAACGCCATCTGTAGCACGATGCTACATTTTAGGATTACGTATGCTCCAACAAGGCCCACTTGTATGGATATCTACTTGCTGAAAAGGAATCCCGGCGTAGCCAACAGCGACGCGCTGATGAGATCCAAAAAGATTGAAATCGCGATCCGCGTCTGGCAGTTTCGACAGAATACAGACCACTTCGAATTATTTTACTTCCAATAATATTTCCATTTAGAATTTCCAAAGATTCTTTTCTGTTGAAATAAAAAAGCTGTAGATTTGTTCGAGGGAAAGCTCCAGAGTCGGTTTTCATACTATCTACAATTATTACCGTTGAATTACATAATATATTTTTGCAAAGTCAGAACTTTACATACAGACGAGTTCTTACAGATATGTGTTTTTGAATGTTACTTGTTTTATTTGCACATTCATTTAGTAAATGTTGTTCGCAATTTTAAAGCAATTAATAATAACTTATTGCAGTCATCACGTATATATATTATAGATATAGGTACAATGTCGCCTTATGCATGCGTAAGGCATTACTTATACTTGTATGTAGCAGCCTCGTTTGTGCATGTATATACTTGATATTTTATGTACTTATCCTATCTACATGTATTTTGTGGGTATAAATAATTAATTAATAGGTAGCTAATTGGTGCGATAGATTCGCTTCAGTAGATCAGGAATTTTAATCAGCCAATTCGTTAGTAATTGCTTACTTTAGATTAACATACCAAACACTTTATACGCTTTATTAATTTTCCGTTTTAACTCTTTATTTTACAATTTTAAGTAATAATAAATTGAGAGATAACAAGAGATACGAAAAAACGAAAACAACATTTAAATTCTTGGTCAATAATTTTTCGAAATTATCAGACATACGTAAATCGCGATTTCAAAATTATTAGTTTTCATCTGCACGCCATAGACAGTTACGAAGTTATATATATTGACATTTAATAGTGATTAATTAATCAAATATTAATGTAAAAATTCATTTCTAATTTTTTAATGCGTAAAAAATTTGTTGCTGTTGTCACATTCTCGCCAGGAATAGAAGCCGGGACCTTTGGCTTTACGCACCACAGGGTTCGACTACCGGCGAGGGTGTGACAATAGCAACAAAATTTTTCTCTCATTAAACTCAGGTAGTTTAGTGTAGTAGTAAAAATAAAAGAAAATGAATTTTCACATTAAAGGCGAATTAAAACAAAACCACGGTATAGACTGTAAGTCGCCATCTACTGGTATTTGCTGTTAGCTATAGTATTTCAAATGTTTATTCAAGGGCTTTGTAAAGGTACGTACTATCTACTTCTTAAGCTTGAAGTTACATCCTTGATTTAGTCAGTAGGGACTATTGGTTTACCTGTCAAACATTTGAAATATTACACTTAACAACAAATTTATATAAAATGCTATATTTATTCAAATTAAAAACAAGATATGTATACACCTTATACAGATAAATATTTCACTATAAATTAAAAATATCCCCTTTTTAACAATTATAGCTGTTGCTATTTTATAAAAACTATTTAAGAACAAGATTGGTAAGTAAAGTACTAGGTACTTAATATAATATTATACGAGTACATTAATTATTACCATTACTCATTAGCTCTATTATTTCACATGGCATATTGCACGTAACTGTTATGTTTCTTTTACAATTGCCTAAAAAACAATTTACTACGTATATTCTTAAGCGGTTAAACAGCAAAACCAAAACTTAATAATTAATTTCCTACGTTACAGGCAATGTACAAACAGTTGTTACAGGCGAAGAGTTGCGCCAGTAAAATAGATCCGGAAGTGACGTTGCAATTTTTGAAGTCGGCAATTTATTATTTCCTTACCGACAAAGAGAACAACCAGGGTCATTTAAGGGCCATCCAAAGTATTCTGGGATTCACCGAGAGTGAGATTAGTAGTATAGATAAGGCTAGGCATTCGTGACTGTTAAATGTTAAATTTATTTTTGCTCTTGTCTCTTGTATTATCTTTTTGCGCTTCGATTGGGTTCTGCGCATTCAAAAAGTTACCTTTTTAATTAGAAAATTAAAGAAATATATAAGCGAACAACAAAAAAAAGTTCTTGAGTACCTAAATCAATTTTTGTAGTTACGGGGTTCTTTCAAAAAGTATTTGAACATTTCAAGAAGATAGTGATTGGTTGCGAAAGGTGAATAATAAGAAAGGGTTTAATTGTAAAATAATTCTTCAAAAAAGGGTGAAGGATTTATAAAAATCAATGTATAGGAATTGTTGTGTAATGAAATAATAAACACAATCAATTAGTTATAGCTAAAGTAAACTGTAAAGTTGAAGACTGATGAAGACCGACGAAATTTTTGACTTACTAAAATACAAAATTTTATTTTATTTCGTCATCTTTGCAAAAAATTGTTTTTTTTTTCTCAAGTACTTACATTATAATTTGTATGTTGCAGAACCCATTTTATAGTTATTAGTTAACATTAAAACGTTAAAAAAAGGCGAAATATTTGCGCTTGTTCCTAATTAATTAAAGAAAAAGTAAATTATGTGATTATTCTACCAATAAGTGTGCTGAGCGAGGTTGTTTACTGTCAGAGTGAGCTAGTTTATATTTATAACTTTATTCTTTTTTGGGGATTCAAATATATGTATTTATAACGATTATGCTACATCATAAGTGCACTTTAGGCAGTTTTGATTATAGAAATACACTTCATAATATATCGTATATATTAATTATTTAGATGAAAAATTTCGGTTGCTCATAAAAGCTTTCGTTATTGTTAGTATGCAAATTATAATCTTAAGGTTTGGACGGTTACAGTAGCAACAGTTTAATATATAATAAAACTTTAAAAGAAATAAATTAAAAAAGATATAATAAAAATCCATCTGCGTGGAATTCTCAACTACATTGAATAGGGTAAAATCAATTCGTCTGCTTTTTTACTGTTTCTTTTGGAGTTATAATCACTGTATCTATTTGCAGATAATTAATATTTAAGGGTTTTTTTATTTCCTCATCGTTGTTTGGTCGGTGGAGTGCAATACTAAAAAGGAAACTATTTCTCTACATTGCAAATGATATAGAGCGTAGTTCTTCTGGTTATCTAGAATTACTGGTATAAAAAAATACCTTGCATAATCTATTTTTAAGCCTCTTGTTACATAGAAGCATTAGTATTTGTTGTCATATAAGAAATGTTACATTTTTTTTTAAGATACCAACGAATATTATAACAGCAGTTATTTCCATAAAATAAAAATATTCTGGAGGTAACTTTATTTTATTATTTATTTCCCTATTCCGTTTAAGCCACATTCATAATTTTAACAAAAGAAGAAGATACTGGACCAATTTCAGAAACTAATTTAAAGATACTTTCTAATTAGGATCATTAACAAAACCTTTGGTGTTGTTAATATTTAAATTCCGTCTTTAAAAGGTGTCACATATTTATTTGAATTTGAAAGGGTACATTTTATAAGGGTACAGCTATAAATTAACATTAACTTAAAGTAATAATATTAGTAATGATATAAAAACACAAACTTTTGTAACAAAATTTATTGTTGATTGTACACCATATGTTAATTACAAACATAAATTGTACATTTGTTTTACTTTTTACTAGCAAGGATTATACCATCATATTTCTGTTGGAACCATTTCATCGCATCCTCTTTGGTCAACCTGTGTGCAAAACCAACTTTTCCCTGCTTTCTCCTGCGATGTGCAACATTGAATCCTGGTCTGCCTAAGACTACATAGAAGTCTAAACCATAAATTCCAATGCTTGGGTCATATTTGATGCCTAAGTCGATGTGTTCTTGAATACCAAATCCAAAGTTACCAGACACTAAAAATGAAAGAATTTAGTTTTCTTAATAATTCATAAAGATGGGATTATACCCACCTGAAAAGTTATCCCTCCTCAACTCATATTCTCTTACTTTGAGCCCTCTCTCAAGGATTTCTTCAGCTTTGGCACCTCTTACAGTGCAATGTACTGCAATTTTTTCATTACGACGAATACCAAACGACCTGACGGTATATCTAGCTTTAGAAAATACAGGTTGTTGACCAGTCAATTGTTCTAAAACCTAGAAGCAAATCAGACTATGAAAGACCACCAAAACAGGGAACAATACAACTCACCTTGGCAGCACGAGTTAATCTGTCACCAGATTCACCTACACAAATGTTTAAACATAATTTTCGGATGTGTAGATCTTTCATCCGATTCTTTGATTTGTCTTTGACTTCTCTCTTTTCCTTCTTCACTGCGGGCTGCAAATGTATGTTTTAGTAACATTGAGGTTAGTATATTTATCATGTTTATAAATTGGAACACAAATATATTACAAAAATGCTATATGTGCCACATAACAGGGATTATAACAAGTTAAATTTTACAATTCTATAAGCAATTAGAAGGACGATTTGTCAGAATAAAATAGATAATAAATTTAATACTCACCGACATTTTTCCTACTTGGTTAAGGAAAGCAGGGTACGTTTGAACTACAGCACTCTACTCTGAACTATTTCTTGACCATTGCACCATCTATAATTCGAAAGCTAAATTGCGATGTATGCTTAAGATTTCTTTAGCGATAGTACGCGTCATCTATGATACAATGATGAAAGTATTAATTAAACTCAGCAGGGACGTATCAGCCGAAGGGTTATTAGGACCAAACATGTTATTAAATCCGTAATAATCACTAAAATTCGAAATATTACACATCAGCACTATACACAAATCTTCTTTTTTTAATACACTGACACTAAATAAATAATAATATACCAGTGGCGTACTAACCGTTTGCGTTGTTATGACTCCTAATAAACAGGATTCAAATTGATCAAACTTCAATATGAAGTTGCAAGCTAGAAGAAGTTCTTAGTAATAATTTACAATTGTTTATATCATAATAAAAAATGGATGCGATCGATGACACGGAAGAACAAATAGAGCGCGAACCATCGGTTTCATCGCCAGATCCTTTTGAAAGAAAATTGGCAAGAAGATTAAGAATACAAAGACGAGCTGAAGCAATACGAAGGTGCCCCAATTGTTCTTGCCCTCTCACCGTCGACAGACGTAACCCTTCTCATCTTTATCACATTTTATGCGGTCTTGTTGCCTTCGAAATGCTTGTGTTTATGGCTGTGTATTATAAGATAGCAATGGAATGAAACCTTTACAACCTTTTCCTGAATAAACATTTAGTCGATTGCTTACTTTTTGGTTTATTTTTGACGATGCAAAGCATTACGAAAAGTCTTTTTTCTTTTAGACAAAATCTTCCTGAAGAAGAAATAGAAGAAGTTGTGGAGGAGCCCACTCTTCACCAGCAGCAGTACAAGAAGAGTACTGAAGTATTAGAAAAGTTGATATTACAAGCTAATCAACTGGTGACGAATGTCCGGGTGGCAAGTGATTCCAGGGAAGCGGACAGGAGGGAAATTGAAGGGATTGGTAGGGAAAAGATCATCGAGCAACTCGAGGAAGAAGCTAAGAAGGCCAGGGACATGTTCGACGAAATTGCTGATAAATGGCTGGACGTTTTGAGATACAACGATCCTCTAGCAATAAATGACGATATCGCAAATCAAAAAGAAAAGTGCGACGAACTCATCAGGCAAAAAGATGAAATTATCGCAATGCTAAAAAACGAGATCGCTGAAGCTGAGAAAAAGTTTTCCATTGATCAGAGAAAACAAACCAACGACATCAACGTACTTACCAAAAGAATAGAAAAACAGGAATGTATCGGTGTAGTTTGTCGTTTGTTCTAAAATTATTGATGAGCAAAACTGATCTATCACGTGATCCTTCCGTTTGTTATGAGACCAAGATGAAAGCGTTATGATACAAATGGGTATCAAAGTTGGTTACGAGGCAGATTAGAAATAGACTCCATATCATCAATAATCAAAATTTAGGCATTCTTATTAGCCTTTATATTTTTATTATAAACAAGTTTCAATGTCCAAAATGACAATTTCTTTTTCACAATTTACTCTAATATATTGGGTGTATCACAACAGTTGAGCAACCATTTTTTTCAACTCCTTGCTTTCCTGGCTTCTCCTATAAGACGGAATCACAAATGATGAGGTCAAGAAAAGACTGCCATGATGGATCTTATTACTTGCTCATCACAACACCATTTTCTTCATTAACATTTTGGTTTAAATGAAGAAGTAATCTCCTATGTTTAGGTGACGTTGATGAGAGCGGCTTACCTACAAGAACTTAAGCTTATAGAAGAAGTACTAATGGTAGAAAGGAGGATGATGATCGACGCAGCTGATAAACGTTGGGAAGACCTTTACAAGAAACGGGACGAACAAGAAGCGAGCAATGAGGAAAAGAAGTTCCAGCAAATGGAGGAATTCGAAGAGATGATGCACGAACATCATCTAAATTTTCAAGAAAGATACCGCGATACCAAAATCAAAATCGAAAGGGATACCGAAGACCTTCAGAAAGAATTCGAGCGACTTAAAGCTGAAATATTGCTAAACAGCGAAAAGATGGATTACAATTATCAAGTATTGAAACGGAGAGAGGATGAAAACGTCATCATTAAAGCCCAACAGAAACGTAAAA
Source organism: Agrilus planipennis (assembly GCF_000699045.2). Classification (NCBI taxonomy): domain Eukaryota; kingdom Metazoa; phylum Arthropoda; class Insecta; order Coleoptera; family Buprestidae; genus Agrilus; species Agrilus planipennis. The sequence goes on from NW_020439124.1 coordinate 357,664, forward strand.
TCAACAAAATGCAAGATGCCATCAACGCCATACGAACCAACATGCGAAATTATATCACCAAGACCGATGCTCAGTTTGCCAAATTAACTGAACAAATAATAAAATTGCAACATTACGTTCTTGATACAGACGAGAAGTCCGACACGATAGCCAGACAAAATGATGAGAAGTTTAAGGAACTGTGGGACTTCAATTACGAACGACTGAGCACTATTCTTCATAAAATACTCACCATAGATAGAATTTTGCACGAACAGCAGCTGGGAATCAAATGGAAACCGCCGGAAAGAGAAATAAAAAGCAAGGAACAACTACAGAGTTATCAGGATGCACTGAAATATTTGGAGCAAGGTAAAGACTATTGTTAGTCAAATCTGTTACAGCTACTTCTGATAAATTGGATTTGGAACAATTAAAAATTAATTTCTCTAAAATTACAAATGAAGACACTTATTTCTGACAAATTGGTAAAGACTCGGAGTTGTTTCCTAACGTTTCAGTAGCATGAGTGGCGAACCTCTTCGAAAGTTCTTCCATCTCACACATCCAGCTTCGGAGATGGAAGAATCTCTGAAGAAGTTCGTCACTCGTACTATTGAGACTTCAACCGATGACGTCATTTAGACCTTATTCTGACCGCAAGAAGATAATGATAATAACTGGAAATGGATTACCATCACCAAAATAATTTCAAAGAACTGAAGCAATGAATTTCTCAAACGCTTTTATATTAGGTCATAGCAAATATATATGATTATTAAATATCCAATTTTAATACGTAAATAAAATACATTCTCTTAGAGAAAGAAAAGGCGAAAGAAAGGGAGCCGGTTAAGAAAAAAAGCGTGAGCAGTTTCTCAAAGGATTCCAGCATATGTTCGGATGACAAAGCAGAAACTAATGCGTACCGACGGCTTCTAAAACAAATATTTACTGTCATCAGTATGAGATCAAATTTTCTTCTTGACGAAGAGCTGCAGTCAATTTTCAAAACACAAACCAACGATGAGAAGACGATGGTAAAAATTGACGGTGTCTTTGAGGTAAGAATTTGGTGAATTAGTTGGTAAAATAATTCAGATAATTAGTAGCATCGTTCGTCGAACAGGCTCTTCGAGTTAAAGATCCAAAGCAGATTGAGATTCTGGTACAATATTTTCTGCCATACGCTTATTGTCCAATCTGCAGGGATAAATCGAACGAAACAATTACCACTGCACCTTTAGAAGACTCGAAATCAGAGATTACAGCTACCACTTCTACGGAAACGGTTTCTGAGAGCGAAAACATTGAAACAGACGGTACGTAAATTATATTTCTTTTTATTTTCCAATCTTATTTTAATGATACAACGCATTCCTTAGAAGCAAAGGAGGCTTCTGGAAGTTCGTTCGATCAGAAAGCCTATGTCGAGATGATCGACAAACTAAAGGGAACAGGAGAAGAAATTGGTAAAGTTATAGAGGACGTCTTGGACAGTCCTCATACTACAACTGAAACTCATAGTACCTACGAGTCGGATGGGGAAATGAAGGGGCCCAAAATCAGTCAACTAAAAGAAGCAACTCCGTAAGTTCTATACAAAGTCACTTTCGTTTTTACTCTTTTTCACCTATATTAATAATTCAGTTAGATCAATCTAGAAAATTTCAAATCCATAGGAAAAAATTTATCCAAACCATTAGGCGATCTTTAGATTTCTTATTCTATGAAAGCTCTGTAATTAAGTAGTTTCCTTGCTTTCTTAGCTATTAATTTGTAACTTAATTATTACCATTTAATTTCTACTTGCTTTCTAATGAATTTGGACATAATAGATGATTCGTTCTTCTTCTTTTTTGTTAATTTAATTAATGGCAAATTTTAGAATCTTTAAAGCAGCGTAAGCTACAATCATATTTAAAACTTACACATTCTTGACCTTTGGACAGAGAATAATTTAAACCAACTTTTAGATTCCTAAGAGTCTTCATGATAGTCTTCTTCCTTTCCTTTTTTGCCTATTTTGATGATTTTATTACAGTCACACTTCTCACTACTTCTTAAGGAGTTTGAAAATGTTAAATGTCCTCAATGTAGTTTCTCCCATTATTGCTTCTTTTTAATCCTAATATCTTCCAAGCGGTGTGATATTCATTAAGTGCACAAATTTTAACAGAGCTCGTTTTTAAATAAATTTAAGAAGTTAGGAGGGAATTTGCGTTTGTCTTTGCATCGGTCTTTGCTCTTGTTTTAAAACTTTTTTATTTTTTGGGTCATTTGGCCCGGTTTGGCCCGGGAGGCATTTGGCCCGGGGTGCGTTTGCACCCCTGCACTCCGAGCCAGTACGGCCCTGTCGCAGACCACTAGACGAGGAACGGTTTTAATCATTCTTTACATGTCATAGGTCCTCTTGTTGCAAACTTTAGTTTCCATAAAATTGTTTCTTTCAAGTTTACCCCATCAAGCACGTCCCAAAGTGGATTACGTGGAACCCTGCAGGGTTTCGTGTGAAAGACATCACCCACTGATGATAAGCTCCATCTACGCCCTAAGAGCTTTGCGAGATTTTGCTGATGAAGTCCTTCCTCATGATTTTGGGTAAGAAATAAGGAATCCAACAAATCAAAATTAATTTAATAGTTAACAAATCTAGCCCTAAAACCATGACAGAACGACTGAGTAACGTCAGAAGAAATATATCTAGACTTCTAACGGAAGAAGATATCAAATTCTTTTGGATGCAATTCAGGAATGTGTTCTCCCCTACGAAGGAACAATTGTGGGATGGACTCATGTTCGGACTTCAGAAATATCACGAAATTTTGAAAGGTACTTACAGAATATTTATATTTTGTTCGCCAAAACCGATTTTCAAACAATACAAAAAGAAAATGTTTTTGAAATTTGTTTGGTAGCTACAAGAACGGTTTTGATATGTAATAAAGTTTTCTCCGCTGTCTGTTTATCATTTTTTTTCATTATGTGTCCAAACCATAGATGGCATTAAAGGTACCAAACAGCTTATAAAAGACCCTGAATATAAATATGAAATTAAAGCAGTAAAATTGTTTCAAAATTCCAATTAAATGAAATTGACAACGTGAATGTAGATTATATCTCGAAGTCTCGACAGCGACCCAATCTGCGTTCACGATGTCAACGCAGCACTACCACTGAGGATGTCAGTCGCAGTAGCCGACGAAACGCCTGAACAGAATAGTTCACTTAGACCACGGCCCTATAGCCCGAATCTTTATTCTACAATGGAGGAAAACACTGTTTAAATGGTGTACCCCTGATGTGTAATTGTTTATTGTAGATCGTAAAAAAATCAGCGAGGAAGTACTGTGTCTACGACATCAAAACAACGAGTTGAAGAGGATTCTGGAAACTTACGATCCAGGAAATCCTAATGCGAAACCACCTTGCCCAATAAATAGGCCACATGTAATCTGATTTGTACATTCACTCAACATTTGTCTTTTAAAAAATAAACTGTGCACCTGTATATCTATCATTTTTTCCCCAAATCATTATAATCATCATCATAAGGTCGTCAGTCCTAAGACTGGTTGGACAAGCACCTCCACGCATTCCTATCCTGAGCTAATTTTCGCATTTCCTTAAAATTATATAGCATACTTCACATTATTAACTAATTGCTAACAGTAATCTAATCTAATCTAGGTCTACCTCTACCCCTTCTAATTTCTGTTTCTGCTTCTAATATGTTTCTGACTAGGAAAGACTTCTTGGTAGGGCATCTTCTCAGGCATGAAGGGCGTCAGAGACATATTAGAGGTAGAAACAAGAGTTAAGAGAATTCTGGAAAACTCGATATCAACCGACATCTTTAACTATTTGCGAAGATTAATCTAACCTATGTCTACCCCTATTCCTCTTAACTCCTGTTTCTGCCTCCAATATGTCTCTGACTAGCTCTTCATGGCTAAAAAGGTGTCCTACCACCTATCTCGCCTATTTTATGTTGTCCTTTGTTCTCCTATTCTTTCTAATACCTCATCATTTCTAACCTTCTCTATCCACAGTGTCCTCATCATTCGCCTGTGAGACCACATTTATTTTATAGGTACATGTACCATATTAATACATGAACATTGAAACTTGTGGTATATCATTATTGTAATAAGACAGGAATAAAACTATTAAATTTAATTCAATTTATAGTTAATATTTGCCACGTGGATGGCTCGAGTTCGATTCTCGGCTGATGCAAAATAATTTTCTTTTATGTTATAATAACGAATATCGACCACATCAACAATTAATATGAGTAAAATACGGTAACGCATCATATAAATGAAATATTCAATTTATTTTTATAAATTTTCTGATGATACCTCATAAGCTGGAAAACTCGGAAAAAATAAAGGAACAGCAATAATTATTTAAAGCCACACAGTTACAATTGCAGAAGAAATAAAGACGTATCAAACTGCGTCTATTATCATTAATTTTTCACCTATTAAATATGTTTCTTCACGGTTTTTCCAATTAAATTATAGACATCAGCGTCACTACGAAATTTCCCGTAAGGTTTTTGTTTTTATATCACAAAAAAATCATCAGTGAAATCGTCATGACTTTTTTATAGTTCTCTTGAGTCTAGATAAGGATTTACCTAATTTTTTAGTTTTTCTTGGTAAATGGACATCACTGGTAATTCTAATTGGTAATTATTTAATTCAATGCACAACGTGAGTTAGTCAGAAAAAATCGCTTTTCCATTGTTTTAACTGTTAATTTTACATTAATTTATGCTTTACCAGACTTTTTTGTACGAAATTTCATGGTTTAAAAAACTGATCTTCAGTGAAATATTTAATGGTATTTCACTTAATATCTTAGTCCTTTTTTGTGCTACGTCTTATTTAAGGGTTGAATAATCACTCTAACTCTACTAGGTACTTTTAGAAAATACTACAAATGGTGCAGTAAACGCCATCTGTAGCACGATGCTACATTTTAGGATTACGTATGCTCCAACAAGGTCCACTTGTGTGAATATCTACTTGCTGAAAACGAATCCCGGCGTAGCCAACCTCAACGTGGTAGGCACGTTAGCTTAATCGAATAAAACAATTCAAAGTGGTTTGTATTTGAATTGTTTTATTCTACTAGGTACTGTTATTCTAAAAAATAAAACCTTTCAAAGCCCATGAAGTCATTTAACCCTCACCGGTACGTAATGCGAAGGAGAAAGGCGCAATCATCAAAACCGTCAGCATTTGTCCTTGTTCGAAGCATCCTCATAAAAATTTTAAATTAAATAGACGAAACTTTAATAATCCAATAACTTTTAGGACTGAAAATAAACATCCTAGGACATGACATGTGCAAAAAAGCTTTCCATTCTTCTTGACCTCATTTAACTTATATGTTTAGGTATTACGATAAGCCTAATGGTATATAATACGAGAGTAACAAGGTTTCTAGACTGTACGTTTTCCCATTGGACGCGTATGTCGCATGTCAGTTTAAAAATAATATTTTGATTGCGCCATAAATCATTGTTAAAACTTATGGGTGGGATACTTACTGTAAAGAAGTCAGTTTTATGTTTGCGGTTTATGATTCAAAATCATCCTTCTTGTTAATAAATCGGCACATTTATATGAGTGTGTACACATTAGGTATATGACGCAACAAGTACGTTTTGTACGTTCCCTACATGGACTTGGTTGATTTATGTCACGCTAAATTAACTTTTTCTTGACGGTACACCGATTATCTTCCGCTAGGGTCAATTTTATTAGTTTGCCAGTGTCGTCCCATGCACATCTAACGCTACGCAATGTGTAATTATGTACGTTCAAAGGTCAGTCCGACCCTGGTAGGGTGTAGTTGCTTGTTTGCTATCGCAATTCACGCCCAGGGCCGGCTTCGGATTGCAATTTCGTTTGGTTTTCTTATAATTCTTTTATCCCTTGTGTAAATATGTACGTTCAAAGGTCAGTCCGACCCTGGTAGGGTGTAGTTGCTTGTTGCTATCGCAATTCACGTCAAGGGCCGGCTTCGGATTGCAATTTCGTCTAGTTTTCTTATAATTCTTTTATCCCTTGTGTAAATATGTACGTTCAAAAGTCAGTCCGGCCCTGGTAGGGTGTAGTTACTTGTTTGTTATCGCACTTCACGCCCAGGGCCGGCTTCGGATTGCGTGTCTGTGTGTGTCTAGTTTTCTTATAATTCTTTTATCCCTTGTGTAAATGTGTACGTTCAAAGGTCAGTCCGACCCTGGTAGGGTGTAGTTGCTTGTTTGTTATGGCAATTCACGCTCAGGGCCGGCTTCAGATTGCAATTTCGTCTAGTTTTCTTATAATTCTTTTATCCCTTGGGTAAATATGTACGTTCAAAGGTCAGTCCGACCCTGGTAGGGTGTAGTTGCTTGTTTGTTATGGCAATTCACGCTCAGGGCCGGCTTCAGATTGCAATTTCGTCTAGTTTTCTTATAATTCTTTTATCCCTTGGGTAAATATGTACGTTCAAAGGTCAGTCCGACCCTGGTAGGGTGTAGTTGCTTGTTTGTTATGGCAATTCACGCTCAGGGCCGGCTTCAGATTGCAATTTCGTCTAGTTTTCTTATAATTCTTTTATCCCTTGGGTAAATATGTACGTTCAAAGGTCAGTCCGACCCTGGTAGGGTGTAGTTGCTTGGTTGTTATCGCAATTCACGCCCAGGGCCGGCTTCGGATTGCGTGTCTGTGTGTGTCTAGTTTTCTTATAATTCTTTTATCCCTTGTGTAAATGTGTACGTACAAAGGTCAGTCCGACCCTGGTAGGGTGTAGTTACTTGTTTGTTATCGCAATTCACGCCCAGGGCCGACTTCGGATTGCAATTTCGCCTGGTTTTATTATAATTCTATTATTCATTGCATTTAGTTAACACTCTCCCTACAGTATGGTAGGTACTTATTTCAGAAGCACCCTCTATTTATATACCTCAAACTCGTGCATGTTAGCATATCCCAGTAAGTCCTTCTATGAGGATGAAAGCTGCCACTGCTTTTCAAATATCTGCGTTTTACGTGAATATATATTGAACTGTCTCGTAAGTAATGATTGATCATCAATAAAATTAACGATGTAATGAGTTAAGCGACGCACTTTTGTTTGTTTACCAATTGTTACAGCGCTCTTTTGCATATTGGATATACAAACGTATTAGGTACAACGTCAGCGAAGCAGTAAATTCATCTTCTGCTGCAGTTTTGTAGTCAGAGCCTGCTTGATGTGTTCAAGTAGTAAATGCATACAGTGAATCGCGACTTAACCTATAATTTAGTTATTTGTTGAAAGCCACCACGCAGTCACATCCGTCATATCGAAATGCTGGGAGATGATTGAACAGAGAGCCGAAACCCATACTTAATTCCCTATAAATGTCCCTTCCCGTATATTCTTTCCGCGGAAGATAATCACGACCTAACCAAACTTTGGGCAAATTATGACGCGTACCGCCGACTACGCCTTAGCATTTCGAAGGATTAAGAGACACTAAAGAAACGAACAAAAAGAACAACTGACAGACTGCTTAAAGTCAGTCGGATGCGAATTAACGTAAACGGAAGGAATTATGTTGTAATTCCCTGTTCGTTATTGATTTTCCCACGGTGAATGCTGTGTGAATATTAAAGAATGTTCGGGTTCTACAACTACATATACAATAGAAGATAATAACCACCAAATGTGATGCCTATCCAAAAAGCCTTAATTCCCTCAACAGCTCCGACAAAATTTTACCGAATACATCGAAAATTTGTACTCATTTATGCGACGTTTTATTATGATATCAAATGAAGGAGAAATATAAGAAAGATTTTTGGCTTAAAAAAATAGTGTCTTAATAAACTTTATATGATAAGCTGGACATTGAAATTGAAAATAATACAGAAAAATCAGTCGTCAAATGATGTGTTTTGCATCTCTGTAGCCAGAAGCGTCATTAATATAAATGCTTTCTTCTGAGCCCTGATTAGAGTATATCTCATTCCCCGAATGAACTGATTCTCCATTGAGGTCAGCGCGCTGTAAGGCCGAGTACTCAAAGATGATTAACCAACAAGAGTTTGATAACATTCAGACTTACAAACATGTAACCGCTTCTCAATAAAGTCTTCGCTATTATAGGATATACTGGTTGCAGGGAATACCCTCCACTGCTTCCTAACACCATTTAGTCTTCTTATTTCCCGAAAATTGGAACTTCCCTTTACACCTGACCGTTTGAGAACACTATTTATCTCATGTAATTCTAATTCTGCCTTCTTCACATTCTGCTTCCATCTCCGATGATGCCCTATCATGTTATCCGCACTCCTGTTTCTCCTTCCAATCCTCCATGTCTCCGATTATGCCTTATCATCTTATCCCCATTCCTGTTTCTGCTTCCAGTCCTTCCTGTCTCTGATGATACCCTATCATCTTATCCACACTCATGTTTCTCCTTTCAATCCTCCCTGTCTCCGATGGTGCCTTATCATCTTATCCACACTCATGTTTCTCCTTTCAATTCTCCATGTTTCCAATGATGCCCTATCATCTTATCCACACTCATGTTTCTCCTTTCAATTCTCCATGTTTCCAATGATGCCCTATCATCTTATCCTCATTCCTGTTTCTGCTTCATATCCTCCCTGTCTCCGATGATGCCCTAACATCTTATCCACATCCTGTTTCTGCTTCAAATCCTTCATGTTTCCGATGATGCTCTATCTTCACTCCTGCTTCTGCTTCCAATCCTCCCTGTCTCCGATGATACATTATCATCTTATCCACTCCTGTTTCTCCTTCCAATCCTCCATGTCTCCGGTATTGCTCTTCATCTTATGCGCACTCCTGTTCCTGCTTCCAATCCTCCATGTCTGCTATCATCTTATCCATTCCTCCTATTCCTAACTTACTTCCTCAGTGGCCTTTGTTTTTCTACTGTGTCTAATTTTTAAATTTATTTCATTTTTGAAGAGTTCTCGTTATAATTACCTCATTGTATGGTAGGTTTTGGGTTATTAGATGACTGAGAGCATGAACTTATGACTTATTGATTTCCAAGGTGTGAATATCCATAACTTTCGTCATAATGAACCCTAAGTATACCATGCACGTAATAGCGCCCCTACGTCCGTAGTTCACATACAAGAAAACCACCGCTGAGTAGCAACAAAAAGCGTTAACCATAAACAACCAAGTATGACAAACAACTGAATCAACTCTCACTCCCTTTTTTCATTTTATTATTTTATTCATTCTGTCGCATTTTTTGTTTCGTTTCACAAAGTCGTTATTTGTTTTGCGCTTGCGACATGAACATGGTACCCATACAGACAGTCGAGGTACAACTTCGTAAACGCCAACGGGATATTGTTATTGACATTTACGACACGTCGTCCACCTGCAATTGTTTCTTTGGCAGGAACCAATAAGGCGCAAACGTTATCTGTCGTCACTTGACATCCGGTGTCAAAGTAGGCGAGGGCGGTAAAATCCAGCGTCCATTGTTGTTAAACAAACAATATCGACGATTCCGCACACGGTTACGAAAACAATGAACGCCAGACAATAAACCGATGATGGCAATAACTAGACGGATCAAGGAAGCGTTGTGTTAATAATAAACTGACAAATATTTGGAGATACGCAGCATCAAGTATTATATTATCTTAGGTATATTACCAACGGCATTTTATTGTTTTATTTTATGTTGTAACGTTGGCGCCTAACGTCATATAATATACATCATCTTCCGCGATCCCTTTTATTTCGGATTCCATTACGATTTCTACCTCTAGACCCATTGAACCCATTCACCGAAAGGGAAATGGTAATTTTATTATCGTGAACCGTTTGACAACAAATAACTAACAAAAACAGAAACAAGAGATATTAGAAAGATCACAAAGAGTGTAAATGTAATAAAACATGATAATAAATTCAAAAACAAAGACAACGTAAAATTCTATTATGTAAATAGGTTTTTGTAAAATATATTAATGATATTTTTAAAGTAGGAACCAGTAGACGGGAGTAAATTGTGTGCAATTTTAATTACATTGTTTCACTTACACCTTAATTAGCGTAAATAATGCTGCGCAGCCTTGAATTTCATTTTTAATCTGCAACAGATTATTTTGACGTCACAAACTACTGTAAAACTAAATTTTTCTTAAACCCTTTCTCATTGAAACTGTAAGTGCCTACGAAATAAATGTTAATGCTCGCTATACGTACTTATAAACATAAAAATACCACCAATTTAATACAATCACAAATAGATGGGTAATAAAATACGAGCCTGAGATACAGTTATTGACATTTAGGTAATACACTACCAACATCTAAATTAAGCAGGTACTTGAAATTGGTAATTTGTTATAATGCAATTAGGTTACATTACGTTATACAAGAAAGTTGATTGGCTTTTTACATACTGGGAGTACCAACAATGGTAATATCTTCTCCGTGTTACATTAGCATGAAGATAACGCGATAAGTTAATCGTATCAAAAGTGACAAAGTCCGGCAAACAGCGTCATCAAAGTCACCGGGACCGTGGTTCCAAATAAATTAAGGAAGTGACAAGTTCTCTAACTTGAAATGACCGGTCTAATTCGTTTACAAACATCGGCACAATTAGAACTGAGGCAGGTAGGTCTGACGCTTATCACCCCGACCGTTTGTGATTGATAACGGTATAAACCTACCCACCCAAGACGATATCTTTTACGTCTAGGAACTGACGAAATGCACTCCAAATATATTTACCATGAAAACAAATGAAAATAAAATATTGAATTTGATTTCGATCATGGATTTCAACCATTTAAAAGTGATCTTTTGAAAATTTTGGAGGTTGTATCAATGGATTCAGTTCTTATGTTCAATTGCAGGACTTTTTCAAGTCATTGACGAGAGTTTGTTCAGACTTTAACCTTCGATCTTTAATCTTCGAGACTGTTATTTGGCGTTTCATTGAATCAAAGGGAGCACTGTTTTAATCGATTTAGTCATCTTCGTTATAGGGTCGTCAGGACTTAACTTGGTCCTCCACCTGCACTCGTTTCTAGCCTGTGTTAATTTTCGCATTTCTTTAAAACTAGAATGCCCCACATCATTAACTACCTGTACTACAGTAACCTAATCAAGGTCTACCTCTAATCCTTTTAACTCCTGTTTCTGCTTCTAATATGCCTTTAACCAGACCAAAAAAAGATGTCCTACCAACTTTTACTCGCATAATTCCCTCTGCTTTCCTACTCTCTCTAATACGAGGGTGGATTGATAAGTTTCCGGCCTGACCAAGAAAAACAAGGTTTTTAAAAATTTTTTTTTTTTATTTCTCAACATAATCTCCTCCAAGGCTGATACATTTCTCATAGCGGTGTTCCAGTCTATTAATGCCATCTCTATAGACTGATTCGTCAAGCTCCTCAAAATAACCATTTACAGCTTCGATTACTTCTTCATTGTCCGCAAATCTCTTACCGCCAAGCCATTTTTTGAGATTAGGGAACAGAAAATAGTCACTCGGGGCTAGGTCTGGAGAGTAAGGAGGGTGCGGCATCAATTCAAACTTTAGATCGTTGATTTTAGCCGTCGCAACGATTGACGTGTGCGCTGGTGCGTTATCGTGATGAAACAAGATTTTTTTCTTCGCCAGATGAGGTCGTTTAATTTTCACCTCGTGGCTCAAACGTTGCAATAAGTCTGCGTAGTATTGACCAGTGATAGTATTACCCTTTGCAAGGTAATCAATGTATATAATACCTCTTGCATCCCAAAAAACAGTAGCCATAACCTTGTTCGCCGAAAAAATTGTTTTTGCCTTCTTTGGAGTTGGTTCCCCTGGTCCAATCCACTGTTTAGACTGTTCTTTGGTTTCAGGAGTGTAGTGGTGGACCCACGTTTCGTCAACGGTTACGAATCGACGCAAAAATTCGCTTGGATTACGCTTATACAATGACAAATTTGCGGTAGAAATGTTTTTTCGAATCAATTTTTGGTCGACTGTTAGCAAACGCGGCACCCATCTTGCACAGAGCTTTTCCATATGCAAATGTTGGTGCAAAATATGTTGCACACGTTCATATGACATCTTACAGGTCTCAGCTATCTCACGCACTTTCAATCTGCGGTCTCCCAGCACTATTTGATGAATTTTTTCGATCATATCTGGAGTTGTGACCTCAACGGGGCGTCCTGAGCGAGGCCCATCAGAGGTGCTCACACGACCCTTTTTAAACTCGGAAACCCACTGCTTAACGGTTGAATATGACGGGGAGGATGTCCCCAGTGTTGAGTCCATCTCTTTTTTAATTTCCTTCGGCGTTAACCCCTTCAAATAAAAGTATTTGATGACAGCACGATTTTCCTGCTTTTCCATTTTTACGAAAACCACAGAGGCGTCTTGTTCAGCGTGCTGTCAAACCTACACTAGCAAGGAGATCGGGCTGAAACTATAGCTACAAGCTATCCAAGGATGGTACTATAGAATGTCACCTCAAGGTAGGCCTAGTGGCGTCATCTCTTGGTTAGGCCGGAAACTTATCAATCCACCCTCGTATATCCTCATTTCCAATCTTCTCTATCCACGGTATCCTCATTGTTTGCCAGTAATACCACATTTCGAACGCTTCTAACATTTTTTTATCCGCATCGTCCACCATCCATGTTTCGCATTCGTACAGGGCCGTGCTCCAAACATACCTACACTTTTAACAATCATTTTCAAATTTTTAAATTAACCATTCGCAAGCATAGAAGTAAGTACCTTCTTCTTGTCTTTGGTTTTATATCTCCTGTTGCCCCTTTTACTCTGACTTATCCGACTTCCTTTGATGTGAGAGATATATTAGGTGACCATCCATATTAAAAAGAAACTATTGTTTTTTGATTTTAAAATACAAATGCTGGGCAAAAATAACTTAAAGTTCGACCGGTCATCACAACGTCTGATCAACCGTAACTTCTAACTTACAGGTAGTAGATGTGGGGGTGCATTTCGTATTTACCCGAGCTACAGCTACGTGCATCTGGGTTTCAACAAGAGGATTATCTTCTGTTAAATAAGTTGTTCGTGGATACAGCGATGGTAGGCATTTTTAACGGTAATGGGGGTCTAATTTGTTTTCTTTCAAAACCAGAAAGAAAGAGAGAGAGGTAGAAGTAAATTGACTCTGTGTAACTCAAACTCATCAAGTATATTGTATTGAGTACCAACGTTTCTTCATTAACAAAATTTTCCCACACCCATCTATTCTTACGTGGCATATCTGATATTCTTTGGAAACAAAAGTACAGAGATTCGAAAAATCAAATTGGTGTATCTATAATTCATTCATATATTTAAATTATGTACCCTGTTGACTGTTGTGATAGTAATTGACGCATAAAATCTATTAATTTCGCAAAATACCAACAATTTAGGAAATAAAATACATCTGTGGGCTGTAAAATCAGTACGAATACAATTTACAGTTATACCTAAAGATCTTCTATGAGTCATTGTTACTTCCAGGTAGCAGGCTCATAAGGATTTTCATCTAATATTTTCTAATAGGTAAGAGCTTGACCTTTGCAGCCAATCAAGTGCCATTAAATGGCTATCTAATTTCATTTTACTATTAGAACACGACATTTGAAAATTGACAAACACTCAAGAGAGTAGAGGGTACTGCACTCAGTTTGGACATTAGACATGCCAAAAAATTTTCTAATGTGGAAGCCATTTGTTAAGATAACGATGTGTTAAAATTAAATTCAATTTACTATAAAAAGAAAGGATTATTAAATAAGTACAAAAAATTCGGAATTAAGGAAGAAATCTAATTTTAGCATATTCAGGAAGTTTTGATATGTATTTAAGAGTTTTTCAAAAACAATTTTATATTCAAAAACAACGATTTCATGAAATTCTAGCCATAAAATTCATCATCATCATCATAAGGTCGTCAGTCCTAAGAGTGGTTGAACACGTACCTCCACTCTTTCCTATCCTGAGCTAAACTTCGCATTTCCCTAAAACTAGAACAGCCCACATCCTCAACTATTTGCGAACAGTAATCTAATCTAGGTCTACGTTTACTCCTGTTTCTGGCTCTAATATGTCTCTGACTAGACCTTCATGCCTGAGAAGGTGTTCTACCAACCTATCTCGCCTATTTTTTATTAACTTCCATAGAGTCCTCAATTCTGCTATTCTTTCTAATACCTCTTCATTTCTAACCTTTTCTACCCACGTTATCCTCATCATCCGCTTATAACACCACATTTCAATCACCATAAAATTCAATCTGTACCTAAAAAACGTCTTATTGTGGAAAAGTCACAGAAACTGAAAAGACGAAATTCCTCCAACTAATTGGATCTTTTATTACAGAAACCCAAAAGGAAGAAAAGAGTTTCTTGATTTTACCATTACTTTGTAAAAATAAGAATTGAAAACATTCAACTCGTTTCTATCCAACTAAAAATATGAAATCTAGAATAATCCAGTACATTTTAGATCCAGTACTATTAGAGTGTGCTTCAAAAATATCGGTGTATTGACGAACATGTAATAAAATTTTTCTGTAAGCATCACAAATGCTAGGTAGGTTACCTCCTTCATGAACAGCCTCTCTTATGAGAAAAAAGGTGCAATTCTTCGGGACGGCGAGCAGAGTTTCCCACGAACCTATCGAGCAACCTTTCCAATTTTGCCTTTTCGTATTTTTTTGACACCTCAGTACCCATACGTATGGTGGTTATTGTAGGTGTGAGGCGTGTTATTATCAGTAAATTGGTTCGGTTTTTGTTGTTAAAGCCCATCATCGGCGTAATTTTCATCGTGCCCATAAGAACCGCTCTTGCCCTTTTTGTACCGAACCAATTTCAATGTTACCACCACTTCATTAATTTAGCGAAAACTTCCATACATAAAATATACTTATGTGTGTGTGTGTGTGTGTCCGTCGCATATTGTCCCGCGGGCCTTTTCTCAATTTCTTCATACACTTGCACTTATGTATTAGATACACGTACGTACATACATACGTACAAAAGCTCTGTACTTACGTACGGGTTTTGTAATCTAAGATCTCGGATCAAGTAGGCAGTGCTTTAATAAAACCCGCCTTGCAGCGTGATTGGCGGAAGCCCGGGAATTATTCTTGATCGTGTCGGCTGAAATATTTCACAGACTCCTTTGATGTCGAAAGACTACAGCTATCGAGAAAGAGGAAGAAGAGGACGAAGAAGAAGAAGAATAAGAAGGCTGTGGTTGTCATTCGTTTCGCCTTTGTATTGACCGCGCCGCGCCGACCGCGGCCGACTTGATGATGATCCTTCTTTGTTCAAATACAGATTGTACTGCATATATATGGCAGTATTGAATTGTTTGGAATTGTTTATGAATATCATTAAGTTTATGCAGTTAGCATACAAAGGTGTAAAAAAGCGACTTATATCCTTAATAACCTCCTTTGGTTCCATCAAAATTATGAAATGGGAACCATGAGAGTTCACAATTTTCTTTGACCCATCGTTCAGCAAATCTACTTATCTATTCCAAATTTGGCATTATTTAGAAGCTTATAAATCATTACGTATTCAATAAAAATCACCGACATTCATGGCCTAGAGGTTTACAGGATACTTAATAATAATTTTGTTATCCTTAATAACCTCCTTTGGATCCATCAAAATTATGAATTGGGAATCATGAGAGTTCACAATTTCCTTTGCCCATCCTTCAGTAAATCAATTTATCCATTCCAAATTAGGCACTATTTGGAAGCTTATTAATCATTACATATTCAATAAAAATCACTGAGCGTCATGACCCAGAGGTTTACAGGATACTTAATAATAATTTTGTTATCCTTAATAACCTCCTTTGGATCCATCAAAATTATGAAAGGGGAATCAAAGAGTTTACAATTTCCTTGGCACATCGTTTAGTAAATCTACTTATCTATCTGTACCAAATTTGACACTATTCTGAAGCTCATCAATCATTAAGTATTCAATAAAAATCACCGAGCGTCATAGCCTAGAGGTTTAGACCACTGCTTCTTTGTTGCCTTCGGGAGGACACCCATTCCATTTTCGGTCCGTCTACCTTGTCCAAGTTTTTGTGGTTTCTTTGGGTCGCTTAGGAAAATGCTAGGGCAATAATATTCCACAGATAATTTACGACTACTCCAGCGGGAATTAAACATCCAAAAATTTTTTTATCAATAAAGATCAAGTGATCCAAACACCTAATCGAAGATTTTGAAATCTTTTAATACCTAAATGTAAGTTTTTTGTTTCTAACTCTTCAATAATTTCGAACAATTATCTAAAATAGACGTTATATTGTATTTTTGGTTATAATATGCGCTTCTACCTTTGGTTTCTCATTGATACTCATTAAAAGTACGTTTTCTGTTAATGTTGTCGTGGGTCTCTTATTAAAATTTCTTTAGACAAGATTGTTATCTACGGCGCTGTTAAAAGGCTGTCCCACTTTTCGAAATGATTCTATTACAAAAGTGAAAATAATACCTGATATCCCTTGAATAAATTTCGCATTTGACGAATATGTGTTCTCAATGGAAAAAGGATTTGCTTCTACCCATTTGGGTTAAGCATTATTAATGACTCTACACTTATCGTTAATGTATGTAACATTTGATATCTGGGGAGATTGTAACAACTAATTATTATAAGATTTTCAATTAGCAGCCCAGGATGCTGTAAGCTCCTAATCGTAATTGATCTCTTCTCAAGGCAACAGTACAAGTACAAAACGGATCAATAAGTCTACTCAAATATCCAAGTGTATTTTTAACTTTAAGTACAACTTATATTTCTTTCAACAAAAATTCTGACGTTTCGTCATGTGAGTGAAGAACTATAAACGTTTTTTCAAATTTCGTTAAAGATTGTATGGTTTTGTAAAACAACACTTACGTTTCAGTTTTAAGGCTTTCTGTCACTATTCTGTGTTTGATTATAACCCTAATGTACACTTAAATAAATTAAGGAAATAAATATAAATTTTATTACAGACAAGTCTCGAAACTGTTAACACCATTGCTTCGAGTGGTCGAAATTCACTTTGGGAACAATTTATTTAATCACTTTGTGTTAAACAAAATAATTCGAAGTGGTATGTATTCCGTCGAAACTGCCAGACGCGGATCGCGATTTCGATCTTTTTGGATCTCATCAGCGCGTCGCAGGCAGCCCCGACAGAACACAGACCAACCTTTACCTGCTGTCTTAACAGCACGTTTTAGAAAATACCACAAATGCCGTGGTGAGCGCCATCTGTAGTACGATGCTACATTTTAGGATTACGTATGCTCCAACAAGGTTCATTTAAAAATATGGATATCTACTTGCTGAAACGAATCCGAGCGTAGCTCACCTCAACGTGATAGGCATGTTACCATAATCGAACAAAATAATTCGAAGTGGTCTGTATTCCGTCGAAACTGCCAGACGCGGATCGCGATTTCGATCTTTTTGGATCTCATCAGCGCGTCGCAGACAGCGCCGACAGAACACAGACCAACCTTTACCTGCTGTCTTAACTTTGTGTTAAAAATTGTTTGAAAAATTAAATTTAAAAGAATTGTTTGTAAATAGGTATGCAACACATCATACACTTCAGCCTAAGAAATTGCTGATACTAACTACGTAATACTACTTTGCCTTGTGCTGATAGCACTCATAATTTCTATTATATATAATACTACCATTATGTTTAGACATAACGTTTGATAGTGTTTGAATTGCTTAGAATTAGTTGTAAGTTGTCTAAATCCATGATCGATTATTAAACTTCCCAAAATTCTACCAAATTAAGTGTACGCCTGTATGGTACTTGAAACGAACGTATTATAAAGAAGTTACGGAAACGGTCATAAAATTGTTAAGTATTAGTGCCATTAGTGAGCTATATGTTAAAAGCCACTCGTGCCTGATATTTTCCCAGAGCTATGAGCCAAGAAGAGAGCCTCTCGGACCTTACGCTGCAACACCTCTGGCGGTGTTAACCACAACAACTAATAACTTTATCTGTGACACAAAAAGAGAGCAACAAACGTAAAAAAAAAGGAACTTCTTCGTCTTTAAGCGAGCTCGTTTTGAACGTATACGACCATCTGAAATGAAACATGAAACATCAAAAGATCATCTTATCAGGAGTGGACAAACGTTGTTTTGTACATTGGCTGAATATTAATTATTATCTATGAACTACCAAAAATATGTTATATTGATTTTACATTGGTAACCCATGAAATAACTCATCCATTTTTGAATCAGTTTTTGGTGTGAACTTCAGTAATCAAAGTTTGCATCAGTTTTATTATTTTAAATCATTTATCACCTGAGCTGTGGAGATGTTTCATGTGATTGAGAATGCATGTCGTCAACAAATTGTGCGATGCGGTCTAATCCAGGAACTTTGAACTTCAAAGAAACCAGTGGAAATTCAAGAAATTTCATTTCTTTTGATATTAATGGTTACATGGATTATCCAGTTATTAGTGCACACTTGTTCAAGATTAAAGAGGACTGATCGAATGGTTTAAAAATTAAAACAGTAACAAGATTGACAATACTGATGGCCAAAACTCTATTGATTAGTCATCATCATCATAAGGTCGTCAGCCCTAAGATTGGTTGGACACGCACTTCCACTCTTTCCTATTCTGCGATAATCTTCGCATTTCCCTAAAACTAGAACAACCCACATCCTGAACTATTTGCGAACAGTAATCTAATTCAGGTCTACGCCTAACCCGCCTAACTCCTGTTTCTGCCTCCAATATTTCTCTGACTCGCCTATTTTTGAGAGTCCTCTGTTCTCCAATTCTTTCTAATATCTCTTCATTTCTAACCTTCTCCATCCACGGTATCCTCATCATTCGCCTGTAACATCACATGTCGAACGCTTCTAACCTTTTCTTTTCCGCCGCGCCCACTGTCCACGTTTCGCACCCGTACAGTTCCGCGCTCCAAACATACATTTAAGAATCCCTTTAGAATTTGTAAATTAACCGTTCGTAAGCATAGAAGTGACTTCTTGATTAGTGGGACGAAAGAAAAAATGAATGATACTTTTAAATTTCTCCATCCTTCCTCTAGGGCTTTATCTCCGTCGTCATGAAGGTTCAAATCTTGAACCGTTTGGATTAAAACCTTAGATGAATCATCAATTATTAAACGGAAAAATGGCAAAGTCTGATGGAAGTGATCATCATAGGACCTGTTGGTTGAAGGCTACAGTAGAAATCGAATTTACATCACTACATGCCTTTTTATCCAAGGAGGGCCAGTTTTTAGTAAAATCTCAAGGAAATCTCATTTTGGCATGCATCACATCTGAAGTAATACAGACTAGAGTGCAATTTGTCCAAAGATCTCATATTTTCCATGTTTTGCTCTTAATTGTTTGGGATTGGCATTGCTGAATAGGAAATGCGAGGGCGTCGGAGAGTTCGCTATGGTCACAGCAGCGCAGCGATAGATAGAAGAAGAAGAAGAGGCGATAGCAGTCAGCAGCGGCATCGTCTTGGTCGGCGGCGGGAGCAGACTAGAGCGTGCGAGGGGTGAGACGTATCAGCTGACCGTCCGTTGTTCGTCCTGCTGCCGATGCTGCTGCCGCGTAGCTTGCGCCACTGCCGTGCCGCCGCCGTTGTCCCGTCCGCAGACACTACTGTGCAGTTCCCACGCGACGACGGCGGCAACGCCACTCGCTCGCGCTCCATGTGGAAGCCCACGGTATAAATGCTCGCCCGCTTACTTACTAGTTGATGCCACCATCAAACGCAACGGCTAAAGATGTAACAAACGACGTGGATCGACGAGAAAATTGCGCCTATCACTTATTTTAACCATGCAGAAAAAAAAAATGAACAAAACACAAAGCATTCAACTATTTTACAGACCAATTAACTTAATGGTAATGACTTCTGTCTTTGAGCAAAAGTAATTCAATGTCACCTCGTCTATCTCCTTGCCACCAAAAGCGATTTTGTTTTTTGTGGATCTTGAAATCTTTCTATAAAGAATTGCGAATTTATGCAAAGACGTTTATTGACAAATAAAGGAGAGAAGAAAGGTTGGTAATGATTCTCTGGTTCAGCATGGGTTCATATCGGGACCTATTTCCAAACACATCTGCATCAGTGGATATGTTAGGAGTATCCTTAGGAATCTCTTAGCCACTTGAAGAGCTTTCTGA
This sequence comes from Agrilus planipennis, assembly GCF_000699045.2. Lineage (NCBI taxonomy): Eukaryota > Metazoa > Arthropoda > Insecta > Coleoptera > Buprestidae > Agrilus > Agrilus planipennis. The sequence continues at coordinate 377,882 of NW_020439124.1, forward strand.
TTCCGAAGACTGAGATTGACTGTCCTGCTTTCTGCAGACGGGCTCGATTATCCGACATTTTCCGGAAACATGACCAGGATACACAATCCCTATGACTCAGTATAAGTACAGGGCAGTATTGAACGGTCTCCCCAAGTTCTGTGAGCATCTCAAAGCCACAAAGGGAGAGTAAATCTTGGATCAGATCATAGCAATTATCAAACTTGCTTCAAACAACTCTCAGTTTTTTTATCATTTAGTCAGTCTAAATATACTTATACCACCCTTTTACGAACCTGTTGGTAGGGTTTTAACTTAATGGGCATATGCCTTTGTTGTAATTTGCTTGATTTTCGACTTCCTCTCCTGATTGACGTGTTGGTGATTAAACAGTCCTTATTATACAATATTCACTAAACCTCCTGTATCCTAAACGGTGTTCTCAGGAATGACGATGGCGTCTGGTAAAAGTGGAACAATTAGGGTACCATAGCCAAAAGAAGTTGGGAACTCCTGTTCAAGAGTGATAGAAGTTTTAGCGTCTCCATTGAATGGACGAACTGGAGATCCCTCACTCTATCTATATGTAGTGATTTAATTATTGCCGTAAGTTTAAATAAATATTAAGACAATTTCTAAAGGTACGTTGTGTACATAGCATTTAAGTTATTCTTCAATAAGTTTTAACTTTTGTAGGTCACAAATCCGTTGACCTGATGATATGACAGGAAGTACAAAATCCATGATTTTGGGAAATCGTTGTGTTAGGTAATAGACGCTCACCAGTCAGAAACATAAAAGGCTGCTCCTAAATCTTAAAATAGCTTCCTAATGTGTCCAGGTACATTTAAAATTTTAATTGCTGTGGCCTGATGTTATCTGTATTTACGTGATTGTGGAGATTGTTCTGTTAGTCAAGAGAAGGTGTTTCTCAGGAGGTGCAATAAAATATCCCATTAAGATTAAGCTTCTGAGTTATGAATGACCAATGGTACCTGTTGGTACCTAATACATTGTAGCCATTACGGTAGATGTAGGTACTACCGATTTTACATCAGAAAATAAAAGACGCGATCGTTAAATTAATTTTTTTTATGGACATATTTAACAGTAGATATCTATAAGACGATAGAAAGGCCTTTTTGCTTCTTTCACTCTGTTGCTTAACAAACAAAAGTCGTAAATTACAGTAATTGTTCACCTATTCGATGCAGACAGTTTAATTCATTCGTCATAAAATTGGATTTGTATTATGATAATTTTATAGAGCAATAAACCCATCCCACACAAATTAGCACAACTGACTGACTGACGATGTAAAATTGTCCAACAGTTTCTATATGGGTTATATCTTCAAACAAATTGTGTATAATTTACGATGGACCAAAAATAGTATCATCAACCGATCGAAACCAATAGAGAATGGACACTTGATACTCATCACACTCTATTTCATGTTGTAAATTGTAAACTAGTGAGGGATCCTATACATAAACAACGGTGATTCAATACTTTAGGTAATCGCAATAATAAGATACTTTTGTAATGGGCAAAAAATTATTTGCGATTTATGACGGTATAAGTTTTACAATAAGTCATTATTAGTTATAAAACTTACGGAGTGTGTAAGTATGTACAACGATTGCATTTGAATAACCAAAAGTTCACAAAAGTTCTTTTAATTTCCCAGAAGTTTATGATATCATAATAAAGTCTTCGGCTAGTTTAAGCTTCCAGACTTTCTATAATAATATAACAATCTATTTATCACCATAAGGTCATAAATACTAAGACTGGTTGGACACAAACGTCAGCGGACTCTTTCCTATCCTGAGCTAATCTTCGCATTTCCCTAAAACTAGAACAGCCCACATCCTTAACTATTTGCGAACAGTAATCTAATCTAGGTCTACCTCTACCCCTCCTAACTCTTGTTTCTGCCTCTAATATGTCTCTGACTACACCTTCATGCCTGAGAAGGTGTCCTACTAACCTATCTCGCCTATTTCTTATTGACTTCCATAGAGTCCTCTGTTCTATCTTTCTAATATCTCTTCATTTCTAACCTTCTCTATCCAAAGTATCCTCATGATTCGCCTGTAACACTACATTTCGAAAGCTTCTAATCTTTTCTTTTCCGCCGCGCTCCAAACATACACCTTTAACGATCTTTTTCGAATTTCTATATTAATCGTGAAAAGTGACTTCTTTTTATTGAAGGTGACTCGACCCTGCGCTATCCTCTGCTTTATATCCCTACCATTTCTTCCGTCCTGAATTATCTGACTTCCTAGATACCTAAAAATTAGTCACTTCTTCTGTTACTCAAATTGAAATCCATAATACATTGTAACCATAGAATAGCAGATAATATTCATTTCGAAAAAGAAAAAGTTCGAGGCATTCGAAAAGTGGCGTTAAAAGAGGATTACAAAAGAGGAGGTACCTATTAGAAACAATAGGCAAATAGTGGTTAAGGATACGGGATGTTCTAGTTTTAGGGAAATGCGAAGATTAGCTTAGGATATTAGGAAGGAATGGAGGTGCGTGTACAACCAGTCTTAGGACTGACGACCATATGAAGATGATGATTTTTTGACGTGCAGGCGGGTACCTAATAGTGACATGTACTGCAAGTACCGTTATATTTCGAGTTGTATGCAAAAAAACTTTATTAGCCAAGCCTCCTCGATCGATCGATTTTAATTCGACCAAAAAAGACACGCTCGCCGGTCTTCACAAAGACGTCAAGAATACACTTACCTAAAGGTACCTACCTCTGGTGGTAGGTAATCCGCGACCAGCTCGACGATCCACGCCACAGTTTTTGACGTCTGTGGTCGCCACACACGTGCACATTTTACACACCTACAAAGGAGGATCGAGGAAGAGATTTACATGGCCTACGCATACCCGTAGTCGTTATACCATCGGGTCGTATTTGAATTTAAATTCAATACAAGTGCATTAAAATCGCCGCTGATACGAGTATGTTTATTGAAATGTGCGCCGTGAAACAACAATGCGCCGCCGAGCGTTCGCTCTGTTACCCGTAAGTGCCTTTATGGGCGAATTACAGTCAAATAGGACATTGCTTTATTAGAATTTATGCCGTGTAGAGAGCGTTTCGATCCTCTTGGCACCATCATTCGCACCAATCGCTACAATTACAACGCACTAATGCGAATTCCTATTACGAGCACACGGGAGGTTGTTATTTACAAATGCTTAACTTGATAACTTTTGATTTACCTACATAAACTGATACAAAATAGATTAAAACAGATACAATGATATTACAGTCATGTAATATACCAAGAGGAGGCTGGGGTAAAATGGTATACTTAAGAAAAAAATCGTCATATAAAAATGAAATGTGCGCTGGGACACATTTCGTTTTCACAGGTTTACTGCAAATTATGATTTGGTTTTTAGATGCACCGCAAATAGAGGCAATGATGTCTAGCCACGTGGAGAGCAGAGGTAAGGAAACGACAGCTGAGCTCAGCACACGCCGCCGGGACTCTAGCGGACTCCCCGCTCTCCGCGCGGCTGCGCATTATATCCATCTAATACAGCAGTTGCCCTCTCTTTGCCGCCACCAGCCATTCTCTGCCTCTCACCACGCGATATACCGTCTACCCCCTCCACGTGGCCGTTACGTTTTTTCCTGACAAAACAGATTGTAATACCCCGTTTATATAGAAGTTTCACTTCAAAAAAGTTAAACTGTTTAATAGAATAACTTAAAAGGAGGCTGATGACTGTCTTCCGCCTTACTCTCTGTGGCGTAGTCCAGAGGGAGTAGTCCCAGGTAGCTGTGTTTCATTATGCGATGCTACACATTTCCGCTGCAGGTTGTGACGAGCAAACTAAAGCACTTGCTCACATATTGAATATTATGTGACATTGAAGACGCTCGAAATATAGTTTTCCCCAGCATCAACGTAATGTTAAGGGCTGAACAGATCAATTATCTGTCTTTGCTCATTCTAGTTGCTACAATCGGCGCGGCAAGCATGAATAGGTACATAACAATGCCTATGTTTATTCTCGACATATTCACAAAATTCAGGGGGGTGTAACTCCTCAGTTAATCTCATTAGAGAGATGGTGCTGTTTCAAGTGCCTAACAAACTTATTGTTTGACGATAAGAGTCTCTAAACTCATTAGCTGTTGGCTGATCTCTTCAGGCGGAATATTTGTTGACATTTATTAAATTGACACTTTCCGGGGAACAATGTTCTCACGCGGACGACTAACGATACAAAGTGGTTGTTCTATAGGTAGGTATCGAAGGCGATTTTTTTCATCTGACAAGAGTAGTTAAATTTACATTTACACGATGGCGTGTCAAAAGCTGGGCATACGTCTTACTGGAAATGAACATGTTCGAAATGTCCGGTTATCGATTTTTTTGACACCGGACACACCACAAACAGTGCGAGTTGTTAACTTACAAACACAACAATGCGCATACATGAAATTAATTAACTTAAAAGTACTATTGATAATAATTACCGAGTGTATTTTATTTCATTCCAGGAAATAAGCCTAATAACGACAAAAATAAATCTACATGTCAATTCAGTTTCTATTTCTTCGAGTCAGACCAATTAGATGTACCTAAAAATTAAAGCTAAGGGTAGTGCCACACTCAATGTTAACCGAAGTGATATAAAGCAATTCCGATTTTTATTCAGATCAGTTCAGTGGGCGCTAAAAGTGTTAAGAGGGCGGGGATGCAACTGGCTACTGTTGGCTACCGTTTTCAGCTACTGGGTACGGATTGGTTCCCGGATATGCTTGCGCTTGCGCTGTTTATGTACTACAGCTTTTGTGATGGCGCATCTAACACGCACTTGAAATACTTAAAGCAGGTGTACACAACTTTACGTAGTTCGCAATACCAGTACCGTACTCTACCTCCTTACAACTTATCGCTTTATTGGCCATTTAATCTATTATTATTTTTTTTAATGTGTTAAGTAGTTATCCGCTGAGGTGGGTACCCACATACCTACCAAGTAATATGCTCTAGGCACTTTGGAACACACAATAAATTAAGCGTCTAATGTGGCCGAGCTACAAAAAAAATCACTTTCAACTCTAAAAAAAGTGTATGATTTATTGAATTTCTGTAGGTATATAAATATCTTCTGCTTATACAAATGCACATCACGTACGTATAGGTTAGGTATAAAACATTTTACTATTCTAATACCTAATACCTACCTATTCGGTAACATATGACGGTAAGATACGTAAGAATTAGGTGCTGCGCGGACTACTTTTCCGATTCGGTATGGCAATCACACAATTTCAGTACTTATTAAGTAGGTTCCTCCGGGGCGATCATTAAAATTACATATAGTCTTTTTTAAACAGAAAACTTGAGGACGAGGATCGAGTATAAAATGTGAAGATGGAATTTTACTTAGTTTATTAAGCATTCGACTCTCTAAGAAATTGAATCAAATCAAACACATTATCCAAAATCATTTGCAATTTCATCATACGAATGGACAACGGAGAATTTAGAACTTCTTGTTTAGTTTAGTTGGTGGTATTCTCTTTATTTAGGGATTCAAGGCTTTCCTTGACTTGAAACTGGAAAATCTATAGTAGTAATATGTCCCTTAAGATTTTTTGATATTTGTCAAGACTAATCATCATCATAAGGTCGTCAGTCCTACGACTGGTTGGACACGTACCTATACTCTTTTCCATTCTGAGCTAATCTTCGTATTTCCCTAAAACTAGAATAATCCACATCCTTAACTATTTGCGAACAGTAATCTAATCTAGGTCTACCTCTACCCCTTCTAACTCCCGTTTCTGCGTCTACTATGTCTCTGACTAGACCTTCATGCTTGAGAAGGTGTCCAACCAACCTATCTCCCCTATTTCTTATTGACTTCCATAGAGTCCTCTGTTCTCCTACCCTTCCTAATACCTCTTCATTTCTGACCTTCTCTATCGACAGTATCCTAATCATTCACTGTAGCACCACATTTCGAACGGTTCTAACTATTTCTAACCTTTTCTTTTCCGCAGCGCCCACCGTCCATATTTCGCACCCGTACAGTCCCGCGCTGCAAACATACACCTTTAACAATCTTCTCCAAATTTCTAAATTAACCGTTCGCGAACATAGAAGTGACTTCTTTTTATTGAAGCCGACTGGACCCTGCGTTGTCCTCTGCTTTATATCCATACTACTCCTTCCGTCCTGATTTATCTGATATCCTAAATACCTAAAATCAACCACTTCTCCTAATTTTTCATCTCCTATTATTATATTTGTTCTTTCCCTACTTTTTCTTACCTTGTATACCAGTATTTTTGTCTTACTTTTATTTATTTTCATACAGTACTATTTTGTCAACACCGCTTCCTTTTTATTGAAAGTTATCTCTAACTCCTTGTTAGATGCTAATACTGCTATATCATCTGCAAATCTAAGAATCTTTTACTTCTGTATGTCTACCCCTACAGTTGTATTGTCTTTAATGATGTTGATAACGTCTTCGATGTATAGTTTAAAAATCTTCTCCCATTTAACATTGTCAAAAGCTTTTTCGAAATCTATAAATCCTATGTATGCACTCTTTCCTTTTTCTACCTTTTTCTCTATTGTTACCCCCGTAAAGCTAGAATCGCCTCCCGCGTGCCTCTATTTCTTCTGAACCCAAACTGATCTTTCCCTAATATTTCTTCCGCCCTTTTCTCCTCGATCCTCCTCTGAGGCTCATAATACAATTAAAAGGAATTAACATCAAGACTAATACCTTCACTTTTTTCATTAATCATTTCTTGACATAATAATATAGCTATTATTGAAAATCTTGATTCTCCAGTCATGTAATTGGCAAAAATATCGAGCTACTTCACCTGATGAATTATTATTTCTTGATGTACTCTTTGCTGCAAACGAATTATCCTCGAACGAAGTCCCAGTTCAAAGATCCCATATTTCCGAGCCGTTCGGGCTGCGGTCAACCTACTTCCCAACCGCCACGGCGATGATGATAATGCTTCGGTTGGTACAGTGCATCGTTGCCGGCGAAGCTGACGTTTCTCATCTCTGGGTGGTTATGGCTTGGGAGCTCCCTAAGGCTACCGCCGCTCCGCAGGAACGCTGGGAAATGCCCACTGGGAACAAGTAGCTGGCCCCCGCAGCCCTCCAAAGTTCACAGGTCGCCTCGTTCGCCACCAAACCGCTCTTCACTTTGCCTTCTCTCTTTCCCCCAACACCGCCACTTTATTTATATATCGGCGCAATCATCACGTCCACTCTGTTCGCAATTTTACTAACAGTAATTTGCTACAGGTAAAGTATTGGTAACTAAACATATACCTATCTATCTATATTTGCATTTATTAGGGATTTAAGGATGTTCGGGTGGTATGTCAAATGCTACGAGACAAATATAAATTTGGAAGAACGTTCCTCATTCAATTCTGAAACTCCTGTAAAAATTACAAATCGTTTCACTAAACCGTTAAAAAATTATTGAAATTTTAAAAAATTGTAATTTTACACGTCATTTTATGGAGATTCGTTAACCGAACAGATTAAATTTATTTTTATTAACAGAAAAAAGGTACCAGAAATTTCAAACTTTTATAATAAGTAACTTGAACTCTGGAGAATCACTTTAGCGTAAGGTTATTCAAATTCACTAAATGGTTATCGAAGAAAAAATGAAAAATTAGCTGAAAATCTCGTTTTTACTTGATAATATAATGATAATATTTATAATTGTCTGAAATAAATGATATTTAAAGTTTTAATTATTATTTAAACACATTAAAAGGTTTTACGCTCATTATTAACAGAGATTGAAACTAAATATTTTTTTGTTTCGAAGTTGAAATCAAGGCATATTCACTGCCAAAAGTCAGTTAAAAATTTTCCATATTATTCGTTATTTCTTATTTTATTCAAAGTTTTTGGTCAAATTCCAAATTTTCTCTCATGTACCTCGATTGTACCTCCCAAATCCTTAAACCGATATGTGATGCGAAACATTTGTTTCAAAAAGGAGATCGATGGTTCAATTACGACATATACTCTTCTTGTAGAGAGGCTCCTGCATCTACTACAGTTTATTCTTATTCTTATTATTTTAAGATGATCTTTTTAATCTTCTATTTTTATTATCTGATAAGATCAATATAGGCGAGAGAACTATTTTCATCGTTAATAATGACACATTAACAACAAAATTACAAATACAATTTGTATAAGTATTATGCTTTTTAGAGAACGTGCTGTTTAAGATATAATATGAGAAGGAAATGTTCGAATCGAATTGTACATTAATACCTCCATATGATGCGTCTGAATCACTTCCTTGTAGACGCCACAGGGAATCCTGATGTTCGCCGTGGTTTTATGAGCGTAACATTTGAGGCAGAGGCTATGTGCAATAATGTCGGTGAACTACGCTATTTTTAATGCGCAAGATTACATATTAAATGGCAGAGAAGAGATGCCTACCGATATAAACATAGATATGGACACAGAAGTGAATAAACTTTACTAAAAACAGGAACTGAGTTTTTGCGATTTTATTTATCGATCTTGAAGTTTCTCGGCTTCAAATCGCATAAGAATAATAAGTGGGTAAAGGTCTAAATGATGGCCGTCACCCCCTTCGGGGGTGGGGATGGGTGGGATCGAAAGAGGAGGTCTCCCCCACCACTATACCATAAAAAGTTCGTGGTGGTCTCACCCCCATAAAAAGTTATGAGGGTTGAAAGTTTATTATTTTGACAATATTCATACACTAAAATTCAAACAAAATTCAATAAAAAAATTATTTTCAACTGGGTGGAGGTGGAGGATCGAAAGAGGGTGGTCACTTGAACAAAACCCGATAACCTAACCTAACCTAACCTAAATTGGCATATTTATTAACTTTGAACCCCCATAACTTTTTATGGGGGTGAGACCGCCACGAACTTTTTATGGTACAGTGGTGGGGGAGACCACCTCTTTCGATCCCCCCCTCCCCGCCCCCTTCGGGGTGTGGGCGCCATCATCTAGACCTTTACCAAGTGATGTTTCAGTAACTTTATATTTGTGGAGGAGAAATAAATTGGAATAGAGCAATATGAAAAGGACGAATGTAGGAGTCTGGAGAGAGAGAAGCCAAATATGGACAAGTACTAAAATAATTGAGTAATTGCTTGTATGTCACCGTCATTATTAATATATGAACTTCATTTATTCCATCTGTAAATATTCATGAATAATTTCTGTTAAAATTGATTGTTCACTCATTTTTCCCATTTGGTTTTAATTAGTACGATCGGTATGGGCACGTATTTCCGTTTTATGTTATTGGAAATTTTACTTTCAGAAGGCATCATCTTCGTAGGTCGCATCGTCATCGTATACGCCGGAGCGCACGGGCTTGACCTCTATGGCGAAATAACTCATTTCAATGGGGCAGCGTGCAATTAGCTGGGCGCCTAACGACAATTTCACGATAACAAGCCACCGCGAGACTATCTATACACAATATCGTAATCGGTTATGATAACGAGATACTAATTTTAACAGTGGATTTACACAACTCCTTATAAGAGCCTAATACCTTCTCGTAAATGAGAATATAAGGATGAGAAGTGAACTGAACTAGTGATGAACAAATGGAAATCCAAGACAAGACTAATATAGTTTTTGTTTTCGATATTACGTTAGGGGATTGGTTTTGTCTATGTGAGATTGGTTCTCGTTTTGTATGACGTTGTAATAGTTTAGAAAAATGTCTGGAACGCGGCGCCGTACGGGTGCAAAACATGGACTGTGGGCGCGACAAAAGGTTAGAAGCCTTGGAAATATGGTGTTACAGATGAATGATGAGGATACCGCGGATAGAGAAGATGAAAAATGAAGAGATATTTGAAAGAATAGAAGAACAGAGGAATCTATGGAAGTCAAAAAGAAATAGTGAAAGAGATAAGCTGGTAGGACACCTTCTCAGGCATGAAGGTCTAGTCAGAGACATATTAGAGGCGGAAACAGCAGTTAGGGGTAGACCTGGATTACTATTCACAAATATCTAAAGATGTGGGATATTCTAGTTTTAAGGAAATTCGAAGACTTAGGTTAGGTTAGGTTAGCATAGGAAACAGTGAAGATTCGTGTTCAACCACAGTTTTAAGACTGACGACCTTATGATGATGATGAAGTACCTATAACGTATGCTCCGTGTATGCAACATTACAATTTCATATCTATCGTTACCAATTCAACATTTTGATTCTTTTGGTTATCCTTATTCCATGTAGAAGGTTTGAATCATAGTATTGTTTCAAATAAATCATACCTGTCGGCAGGGCCGTAGCGATGAGCTCGGGGCCCCGGTGCGGTATTCCGCAAGGGGCCCTTCTTAAAATTGATGATCAGAAAAATGTCATTAAAAAAAATGTTTTAATTTCACGAATAGATGATTCCCGTGCAGCACTGACAGATAACCTCTCACGGTTTTGCTGCTATCAAATCGAGAAAAAAAAACGTTTTAGAAATAAGAGCAGGCACTTGATGTTTGTGCAATGAATTCTATAGTGATGTTTCGGGTGATATAGATTTATGGTCAGCAATTAGTAATTTTTTATGGTAGCAATGATAATTATATCAACGGATTTAAGGAAACCATGAATGTAGAAGTATTCGCGATTTCGAGATGTATGCATTCCATGTAACTACGTACCTGATCATATATATGGAGTATTGTGACAAAAATTGATATAGAAAAAAGTAAAATAAAAAATTATGATGTTCATTTCGTAGTTTGACTCAGCTCATCTCTAACAGCATAGTTTTTTTTAGAAGTCATTTTTTGAAAACAGAAAACTGCTAAGGGGCCCCTCGACTGCGGGGGCCCCGGTGCGCCGCACCGCTTGAACCGGCCTCGCTACGGCCCTGCCTGTCGGTGACAAATAGCATCTCCTCATCATCATCATAAGGTCGTCAGTCCTGAGACTGGTTGGACTCTTCCCTATCCTGAGCTAAATTTTGCATTTCCCTAAAACTAGAACAACCCACATCCTCAACTATTTGCGAACAGTAATCTAACCTAAGCCTCCCTCTACCCCTCCTAACTCCTGCTTCTGCCTCTAATGTGTCTCTGACAAATTAAAGAAGAGCTAATCAGCTGTTATGAGATACTCTGAGAAGGCTCCCAAATCATTAATTAGAATTTCATGTATGACCCTCCTTGAAAAGAATAAAAGTATCTATTCGCATGCTTCTTAAATGATGCGACTCCGACTTCTGTGAAGTGGGTTCTTATTCCCGTTGTAACTAACTAAATTAAAGTTAAAAGGTCAATAGGTAACAAATGAAGTCGTGGCCTACTAAGCAGATGAAGATCCTCGTGAGATCATCGTTAATTTCCAACACTATGTAACAACTGCCTCATTTCGTTTGTTTTAAAGTTCCTCTTAAATGTTTCATCTCGTCGGTGTTGGAAAGTGCTACCTGTATTTACTGATGCTGTGACGGGACGGACGATTCTTGTATCATACAGATCGTAAGTGTCTGATGAGAGTTAAAAACCGCAAAATTTAGAAAGCTCAGATATTCCAAAGTTCGTACATCCGTTTACCATAAACACGGAAATATCGCACATCAATGTCGCTATGACTGGGTGAGTCAAACAGGACGATGATTCATGGAAAACGCGTGGGTCCGGGAGTGCCTGTACGTCGTGACAAGACGGTGCCGGTGCTCAATTGCACTGAACTTAAACACTTATTTATTTGTATCGGACAGGCGATTTAAAAATAAAAGAAAAGTTAAAATTGTATACATTAAACTAGCATCAAAAGCTGTTCTAGTCTAATATCTATCATACTTGGTGTTTAATAACTCCGAGATTCCGAAAGAAATATCATATTAGTAATTAGAGTACATATATATATATATACAGGTTATAGAACGTGATACTTGTATTCAAAAAATTCAAAAATTTTGCAAACTTTGGCCCCTTAACTTAAGCATATGCGACTGAATTTACAAAGATTTGCCATTGTCATTTATGGATCTTGACAACTGCTTCAATTTGATATTGGAAGTTTTAGCATATGAAAAAGGATAAGAAAAGGAATCGGTTGCAATGGTTTACTCAAAGAAGCAAGATAATGACATTGGTCATTTTAACTCCAGTCCACCGAATTTACTTGGTTGTTCAGTTTCATCAGTAAAAAATACTAAGTTGCATTACCTATTTAAAAATTAATTTGAACCACTAAAGTTTGTTGTTATACCGTTTGTTCATAGCCGAAGTATTTAGTAATTACGCTGATTTGGGACTCTCCCCAAGACATTATCAGGTGGAAATTTGGAGCAGGCAAACGAAATTCACGAATTGAATTTTCATCATCATTATCAAAAGTGGTCATTCATATAAGACTGGTTGGACACACGCACCTCCACTGTTTGCTATCCTGAGCTAATTTTCGCATTTCCCCAAAACTAGAACATCCCACATCCTGAACTATTTGTGAACAGTAATCTAATCTAGGTCTACATCTACTCTTCTTGACTCCTGTTTCTGCTTCTAATATTTCTCTAACTAGCCTTTCATTGAATTTTCATTAACATTATTTATGTGATACAGAGGTAACATATCCTCGATAGAATTTAAAGTGACGGGAAGCTATGTAAACTGATGGGTCAATATATGAAGCTCAAAAACGGCATTTATTTACCAAAAATAAACACATACCTCTTGATGTACCTATATCACTTTACGTACGCCGATTAGGGAAACCTTTCCCATCATAACCTAGCCTAAACCCTTGGTGCACATAACATACTTTACTACCTCACCATAGCATAACCTAAATCTACGACATACATGTCAAGCAGAAAAGGATTTCGACTATAATTCAATTATTATTTAAACACCACCTAACTAACCTTCTGATGGATGGATAGCACTTCACACAAATCAATCACGGAATCTCCCTCAGCACAACTCATACGTTAAGCCCATGGTGCATAGCCCTTCACACATGTCAATCAGGGAAACCTTTTCCGTCATAACCTGACTTAAACCTTTCATGTACAGTATAATACTTTACAAAGCCAATCAGGAAATCCTATCACCATACCAAACCTAAGCCCATGGGACGTGGTACTTAAGCAAGCCATGATCCTTCAGCGAACACTTAACCCAACCACCATCACACCCTATCTATAACCTTACGATGACTCAATATTGACATTTTAATATAAACAACAAATCAAAAGACTGGGGGGTTTTCATTAATTAATAATTCACTTCAATCAGTATGTATAGGTACATGTTTTCGTAAGTCGAAATTAAATATAAAACCTTCGGGGATCATTTTATTATTTCACCAATAGGTCACCAAAAATGCTACCGTAAATATATTGATATTTCGTACTTTCTTCCTTTTTTATTTCGTGCACAATCGAATGAACCAATTTAATTACATAATACATTAATACCTACAGATCTTTGTCTTCTTTGACATTGTCCCCGTTCAGTTCAACAAATCGTGGATACCATCAGTAGAAAGAATTATGTGGGGATCATAAATACCTATACCTACCAACTGGGGCGTCTGTTATCATTTATGTATCGTATTATTTGCAGTGTTTAGGACAGAGCGCGGCGGCAACCTTTGCATCCTAATCGTTTTCATCTAAGACAAGTTTGGTTTTCTGGAAACTGAGATATGAAAACCAACACTTCTGTTTGACAAATTGTGACGCACTTCAAGAATTTACTATGTGCCGGGGCTTGGCTCTGTACACACACACTATTCGACACGCTTTTTTTCACTTATTCGTCTCACCATTTCTTAGAATAACTAACACGCCATTATATGTAAGTAAATATTGTTCGAATATATCATTGTGAGTACTTTTTTTCAAATTTAGATGCGTGAATGTGCTTTTTACATAATAATACGAGTAGACGGGTAATCGCGAGTTGTATATGGTGTTCAATGGCAAAGTTTTGTGTGCTTTTAATTACCAAATGTTTGCCAAATGATTAGCTAATATACACCATAGAGGGCACCTAATCAGCTGCTGATTACCAAAGATTGAAAGTTCCTGTAATCTAACAAACAAAATTATTAAGAAGCTGCTGCTATTGTAGGTTTCTAATGTTAATTGTCGGGAAATTTTAAGAAAAGTTATAATGCCAAAATAATTTCTCTTACCACAATAAACAATTACTAATTAAAAGACACAAAAATTGAGTTATAATAAGTAGTTGCTACTTTTCAAGGACATTGTTTACTGTAAGGTACTGTACATCAGGTATCTACCTATTTTCCCCGAAAATTATAGGTAAAAGATACAGTAAATCAGATTCTTAATTGAAAACACTTGTCCGTTTGTTTTACATTTCTGTAATCAAATGGGTTTACTATCTGACATTATATGTAGTTACAGTTTTTACTGCGCTATACAATTAAAGGAACAGGGTTCGTCGCTTAATCGAGTATAGAAGTCTCCAAGTAATTTAGGTGTACAGTTAGCCTAAGCGGACGCAAACGTTTTGCAATTTTTATAGTTGTCAAGATTACATCAGAGGGTACGGTCGTTATGGAGCAGTTCCTATTTCGAAAGCTGTAGAACTTGAAAATATAGGAATATGGACCACAGGGATGACAAGCTTGGATACCCCACAAAAGTTGGATAAAAATCTCTATAAATCAATATGCCGAAAAAAATTGTAATCTGTAGTTGCTGTTTGTAATTGTATTATGTATCTTTTGTGGATATGTCATTTCACGAAAACCTACCCTGACCCTGATGAAGCCTCATATATATAGGAAAAAAAACATCGGTTGAGTTTTTGTAATTAATAAAAGTCTACAACCCTACTATTTTCTCTCTTTTATAATTGTATTATTTCTTATTTAATTAAAAATCATTACTATTTATGGGGAGCTGTCTGGGAAAAATAGGGGAAGGAGGGGCTATAGGTATGAGAAACTAATACAAGAAGTTACTGAAACAAAACCAACTTTTTTACCTGATGATAGATCATCCATAACAAGATGAAAAAATTGCCTTAAAGGATTTAGGATTATTATAACCCATTTAGACACAGTGAGTTGATGAAAGGAAAGGGAGTCTAGCGAATTATCAGTAAGAAACAGTGTGCGGAACTCATATACCAATAATTCTTCAGAAAATCCCCTAATTATAATTAGTAACACGATAGTGGCCCTGATTGTTGAAAGGATTTGTTAGCCAATGCGTTCGCCACTGGATTTGACTCAGAAACAATAAAACATCGCCGGAGATCCATAGCCGTCTCTTCTGTGAAAGTTCGATTGAAACGTTTGCTGTTCAGTTACGCGTGGAATGGGCTATTGAACATTTACCTACGGCGAACGAGACGGAAGGATCGCGCCACCAACGTGCCCGACAAGGACGACGACACGGTATAAGGATGCAGCTATTCTCTTAAACCATTAAAGAAAGACACCGCTCGAGTAACGTGGGTGCCGAGAAGAAGACAGCCAAGCGCAGGCGACTTGGATCCGTACACAACGAGACGATAGAGACCAAGCGGCGTGCGCGGACCGTTCTCGTCTTCTGTTCTTCTCTCTGGAATGTTTAAAACATTCCCCGGCCTTTTAATTACGAAATTTTTGTCCGCTTCTGTGCGAGAACGTCAGGGGGCTTGTTCTTACATTCAACTTGCCCCCGGGACGCACTTATTCGATGATGGATCGTTTTCCAAAAACATCACGTGGTCACCACCGTACGCATGTACTGAACTTTTGCGTTAAAGCGTGAGTGAGATTAACAACAAAAAAAAAAAACAACAATAATAATAAACAATACGCGTCTTCTTAGATGAAGCTATTGCAGATGAGAACGTAGCTAATTGATTGGGCCTAAAAAGCCTTGTGCAGTTGGTCCGTAAGGTCGATTTTCACCGGCCGCGCCAGTGACTTCTGTTGTATGGCAAACCAGCAAAATAATCCGTATGTTTAGACTTCCTAAGACGGGGTGAGAGGTGGGATGGACTTGCAAGCTCCACGGGCGGGGGCACGGGGGGGCTCCAAGAAGCCAAGAGCAAGCCACTACTGCTTGGATCATTGGGCTACCAGCTCTAGTTTAGTACAGAAGCAAAATAACGAGTAGTTTTCCATTGGAAGTCCTCAAGTGAAGTCGATACTCAAAACATCCGAGACGTCATCTCCACTCAACGCACTCGTGTACCGAAACAACCTTTGACAGGTTAGTGAACGAACTTTTTATTCGTCCGTAATACTACAATTTATTTAACAATTTATATATGCCTCCCATTTTATGTTTTTTTTTTGTTTTTAATTTTCCGTCATCAATTCGCCAATAATAAGTACCATGTTCATTACCCACACAGTGTCTTTCGTTCGAGTGTAACACAGAAGTCGATCGGTAAAATGGGTCAAGTTTGCCGAGCGTCGCATTTTATCCAATCAAATTACACTTACAAATTACCATCCTATCGCAGGAGCATGTGTAACTAGCAAATAACTATCAACAACTAGTTCAGGAGCCTGCACAAAACGATAATGCGATGTTTATAAACCTCGCGGCTCGCATTAAATTGCAAACTTGCGCTACTCTGAATCCATTTCTCATGTTCGATCATAGTGGGCTACTGTCGCATTATAAAACCAATGGTAAAAGTTAGTAATAGTCTGTTGTAGCAGTAGGCTATGTGATGAGTTGATGCTCGCGTATTTTTCATTGCCTGCGTGATTCGTCCAATTATGTTGTAAAGATCGCACGTGGCCTGCAAGCCAGCTCCTGTGCTACGCCTACTGCGCTACTCGTTTACGCAGCCCGAGGCTACCGCTGAGTGAGAAAGAGCGGAAGGGGGGGAAGTGTAAGAAGTGCTACCGCGTTACGCGACATCTGTTTGCGGTTTTCGGTCTTTTTTTAATGCTACGGCGTGGGATTTTCATTTAAAAAAAACTCCAAAATGAATATTTATTAAACAACCATGTTTAACATGATAATCGTTGAGAGTTATATTTTCATTTGTTAGGAATGAGAAATGAGTCTTATTTTAATTATTATCCATCTATTATTCAGAAGAATAAACAAAAATACTGTTATGTTGATTTTCCTTTTGCGTTAATGGTTTGGAGAAGGATTATCTTTAATGTCAATGGATACGAAGTTCCGATTTCTTTTGTTTGTAAGATAATTATGGCCAATTATTTTTCTTGCATAATGATTTATTAGCAGATTGAAGAACAAGCAAATTCGGTAATTATTGTTCATTAAATATATCAGTTGATAATTATAATTTGTCTTGACAATGGACATTACATTAGCAATAATTAGAGAATAAGATCTGTCTTGAGTAATACGTACTTAGAAAAGCTTGGACTAGGAATTAATAAAAAATTATGATCGATTTAATATATCTATTAAGGAAATTGTGGAAATCGTTAAGAATGGTCTAGGTATTAGTTTTTATTTTCTTTTATCGATATATCTATCTGCTAGATCTATGGTCTCTATTGCATTTATCTACTTAAAAAAGGTCGANAGTTGTTGCTTAAAATTAATAATATATAGGTATCTGTTACCCATACATATCTATACATTTTTTCTGTAAACTATTACGATTTAAATAGTAGAAATTCCTTGCTTGCCAAAGAACTGGGAAATTGTTGCATTAGATTATTTTTAGTAACTATATTTCGTTGAGGTTATTTACTTTTTAGTTTAATTAATCTTATTGCTTTAGGTACTTTACATTTTATTTAATTTTCTAAACTCATAACATTTAGCAATCGTAATCATATTTATGTATTTTTTTGTACTTAGAGATGACTGAAATATCTAATAATTATTTATCAATAATTTCGTTCGGAATACGTAATGACATTCGCGTAAACGTATGATTTCAAAAAAAAGTACACCAAACCAAAATCGAATAGTTATCGATAAGATATGATGTCACAGACGCAAAAGTATGCATCAAACGTCTTTCCTGGCGCCTGGGGGTTAGGTGCGTTTGATAGAGAAATTGTGAGGAAGTAAAAGAAAAATTCCCATGATATTTACATGCGTGAATCATTGAGAGATCTTTTTTGTTTAGCTTTATTTTTTTTATGAGCTTTAGGGTTACTGTCTCTGTTTAAAAATCACTATCGTTTGGCAGTATCTTTAACTCCCGAACAATCCAGTCCGGAGAGTCCGTCGTGTTTTACGAAGAACGGCCCATAAATATGAAATATTAACGTAGATAGAAGACAGTAGACGCATAAATATGACAGAATCGAGTTACCGCGGTCCATTCTTACCGAAAACAAAAGCTACCGACGGCTTTAAACGTAAACTGAAAAGTTGGCTTGGCGTTCCGCGCGTTCTCTTCTTATTTTAGGAATCTCCTACTGAAATTATGTATGATGGAGAGCAGAGCCGGGCAGTTTTCAGCCGTTTTGCAACTATTAATCACTATCTTTATGTGTTTTTTAGTTAGGTAGTCCGGTGATTGTGGATGTAGATTAGCGCGAGAGTCGGTATATAAATTTGTTAAGACATTCTCTAGCTTCCTAACAACATTAACGTATATACCGTCCGGGTCCGCGGGCTACATTAGGAGCTATTTCTTGATGTCATATCTCGGAACATGTTTTTAATGAAAGTATAATAATATCCTGGAATTTTATTCTTTTTATATCCAGAACGCTTTTGCTTTCACATTTTTTAAAGGAAACAGAAGCAAGTAAAGACCAAATATGTAATTATTGTTATTAGGATATGCCTGCAGTAGAGCCTCGATAAATTAAAGTTGATAGGCAACTATATAATAAGTTTGAGGCGTACCTAGGGCTTTTACCTTATTAAAGAGAGGTTCAGTTAAGGTTTTAAAGATGAATGAAAGTGAATACTCAAATTTCTATACTCATTAATTGTAGAACAAGCCACACAAAATCAACAGGAATCTGATCAATCAGGTAATGTTGAGCCTTTTGAGAAAAGAAAACTCCAATTGCTACTGTTATTGAATGTCAATTACTTGGAACGCAACCTATTAATAAAGCAGGTTTTAGAACCTGGGAGGAAGTTAGAGTTAGTTACTTTTTGAAGTACTAGGGCTTTTTGTTTGGTTATCAACGATTGAAATATTGGAGATCTATATACTGCAGCATTGAGTTTACAAGCGACCAACATCCATGACAATAAAGTTATACCTAATACCGTAGAGGTAGGTATAAGGTATCTTTTAGTTTTTGTTATTTAAAACAAACAAATAAATTACTCTGGAAAAACCTTTCAATTAGTTATGTTGGCCGCATTGTTCAACGCCAAGGCCCACTTTGCGGGAAACAAAAGCTGCCGCCCATTGACGTTACGGCGGCGGTTTTACCGTCGGTATATGGATACGCGCCTTTAGATCAGTAGGCTATGTCGACAGAACGTTGACTGTCCGACGGACACCTTAAAAACAGTCCCTAAAACGGGTTATGTGAACTGCACCGGCACATCACTCAACCAAAACCTAACCGATTCTTTCCAGAACTCATTCTTTCAAAAATAAAGTGAACGAACCAATAGAGAAACTCTAGATAAGTAACTCAGATCAAAGAGTAACCCGGTGTGAAGTATGGACCCTATATCTTATGTGAATTTAATACAATAAAAGAAATTTGGAAGTAAAGGTGTAGATGTCACATTGTGAGTATGATGCCTGTCATCAATATTGCTTTGTGGACATGTCGATTAACCTATCTAGGTTTTGCATTATTGTGGTAGGCTAAAGGGTCCATGTACGTCGAACTTTTAGCAGTGGCTAACTAAGCGTTCACTTGGATTATTAAGCATTATCTCTGGCATTAGGGTAGCTCACATTTATCTACAATGTGAACAGTTCACCACATTGAAGTACCTACCATTCGCGCTGTTCTCTAGATCCCTAACCGTTCTAAAATATGCCAAACGTTGTTATTAATATATATTACGTTGTGGGCATACCACTTCTTGAGTATTGGATACTGCGCATCTTGATTGGTTCATCATAATAACTTTGCAGGTTTTTCAAATGACCCTTTATTACTATGTGGAGAGTGTGGAGATACAAATTCATTCATAAACTGCCTTAGATAGGTACATGGTGGGTACGCCACTTGATAGGTACAGATCGTAACTGTGGTGTCAAATGATCCAGATATCACGTTGCGAGTATTTAGGTCGATCATCATACCTTTCTGTTAGGGATGTCTCAGCTATGCTCTGGGTATGTCATATGCTTCACGTTGCGTTGTATGGTATACCAACCGATCTGTAAAATATCAAATGTTCTACATTGTCGTATGACCTAATGGATAGGTTACTTGATCGATATCGGGTGATGGTATATCTATGTTAAATAATCCACACAGTTTCAGTTAATCCGCATCGTTTTGCGAGCATGTGAACTAACTCATATTACGTTGTGAGTATCTTCATTGTTCCGTATCGCGTTGTGGGCTTATCAATTGATCCATAAAATAGACTTGTTGATGAATTCGTGTTGTTCAAAAGCTGACTTAATCGCGTTGCTTACTGAAGAACGGTCGATCCGAAGTCAATGGTATCCATCTAGTCGATGCGGTAGAGTGCGTTCGGGCAATGCCCCGTTTATGTTATTAATTCTTGCTAATGTTTTATATATTAGGGATCGAGGCAACACGGTGTCGGCCGGTCTGATTTACGTTGGCCGGTGTGCACGGGGGGCCTTCGCCGATATGTTGAAATTTCGGCGTTAGTTTGTTCCGAAAACAACTTACTAGGTGAGTACTCATTAATTCAATATCCCGGCGGCTGAAACGGCATCGGATAGCTGCTTGTCACGGGAAAATTTAAAAGGGGCGATTTATAAGGCGGTTCTGTTGGAAGCCTACTGGGTTAGAATATAGCTCGGGGAACAGACAACACACGTTCTTTTATAATTACAATACAGATTGCTAGCTTTATTATCTAATAATACCTTACAAAATATAAGAAAATATACCTCTGGCGTTAGAGTATTAGGAAATGAAATAATGAACAAAAAGTGTCAAAAGTATAATGGCATTATTCGATGATGGATTTGAACGATTTCTGAAGTTATTTGGGAATGACATTCTTTTCATTCAGCTTCACACTATATGTTCCAATTACTGCGCAACCGATTGGTATCCCCAATGCTATTTCTTCATCATCATAGGGCCGTCAGTCCTAAGACTGGTTGGACACGCACCTCCACCCTTTCCTATCCTGAGCTAATCTTCGTATTTCTCTAAAACTAGAACAGTCCATATCCTTAACCATTTGCGAACACTAATCTAATCTAGGTCTACGTTTACTCTTGTTTCTGTTTCGCATGAGAAAGCGTCCTACCAACCTATGTTGCATGTTTCTTATTGACTTCCATAGAGTCCTCTGTTCTCTTATTCTTTCTAATACCTCTTAATTTCTAACCTTTTCTACCCACGTTATCCTCATCATCCGCCTATAACACCACATTTCGAACGCTTCTAACCTTTTCTTTTCCGTCACGCTTACCATCTACGTTTCCTAACCATATGGAGCCGGGCGGTGAGATGACTTCTTTTAGCTAAAGGCAACTCTACCCTACAGTATCCTCTTTTTCATATCTGTACTGCTCCATCCATCCTGACTTATCTGACTTCCTAGATTACTACTTTCCTACAATACTGTTTTGTCAATACCATTTCCATTTTATTCAAAGCTATCTCTAACTCCTCCTTGCTATATGCTAATACTGCTATAGCATCTGCAAATCTAAGCATACTAACCCTTTGCCCTTCCATATCTATCCCTACAGTTGTACTGTCTTTAAAGGTGTTAATCGCGTCTTCGATATATAAATTAGCGGTGACAGTGTGCATCCCTGCCTGACTCCCTTTCTAAAATTTACTTCTCTACGTGGCACCTCCACCTCTATTTCAGACTAGAAATTTTTATTCAACATTAAGTGGATGTCAAAATAAATTATTTTAAATTAATCGGAACTATGTGAATCGGTAGCCGCGGACACTGGAAAAGGTATTTATAAATCGAAATATGAAATATTAGAATTGTAAAAATAACCTTAATTAACATTATCGGCTGACGGAGCCTGACGCCATTATAGAAGCAATTATAACTAAACAGGTGTTTGTAGATACAAATGAATCATAAATTATGTTTTTCAAGCAGATTAATGCTTAGAAAAACGGAACAAACAATGACGTCAAATGGACGGACGGTGTCTTTGAGAAACTGAACAAACGAGCCCGAGAAAGAGCACCACCGTCCAACCTGTTTCGGCAAACAAAAGACAAATGTATTCAAGTTACCTATCTGCATAAAAATTTAAAAGTCTGACTGTTATAAGGTAATTAATATTAATAACCTTGCTCCCGAATGAAGGACATCGGTACATTATCCTTGCGACGAGAGACGAAAAATGGTCCGATCATCACCTGTCTGCCTGAAGAAGTTCAGGGCTACTTCGATGCAACATATGTATATGAGTAGCCGTTTTTGGGCATCGCCCACAACCCTATTTGATGCATCGCATGCGCTTGCCTTTTATTGGCCCACGTCCGCGACCAACCGTATACGCAATACTTCATTTGTTACGAATGTAGTATCACGGCGCTCTAGATTCTGGCTACTGGTTTTGAGAACACCCTGCAGTGCTGCTACTGGTCATGCATGTAGTGGGGATAATTTGGCCGTGATGATTGGCCTCGCTACCGCGTCAACGCTCAACTGTGTAAAGGTAGAATTATCTGACCCGCTCACTACTCTGCGACTCAGGTGTAAACTTTAGATACCCATAGATAACTAATCCTAGGATGACCATGATTTGCACATTTCCAAATAATTATCTTGTTTGCTATAAACGTTATTTGAGCTTAATGGCCGGAGTTGGTGATGCGTTTTTTTTTGGCGTCTGCACACGGTGATGTATGGACCATGGAAATGCGTTGGAGATCGGCTGAAAAGCCAAGCTATAGGTATGGCTAACAAAGGTGGATTATGCATGGGATATGCAAATTTATTGCGGCTGTTTGATCAGGCGATTAGACACATTCTTTGCGGACTGAATCACAACGTGCAGAATTAATTTCAGTTTCAACAGGTGGCTATCGGGTTTCCGTCAAGTGTTGTGCGTCGTTCGTTTTATGGCAATTGTAGCAATTTTTATAGACCACTAGCAGCTAAACCCGGCGTTGATTGGGTTAAAATATAAATATACATTTCTATCTTAGATACCACCCTGTACCTTTATAAAATTTCTCAATAATAGTAGATCGTTGTAGAATATTTGGACAAAATCTAGGAAATTCTGGAAATCTTTGATAATTAATTAATTGGAACTTTCCAAATCATTCCAGATCTCCAGTAGCACAACAATATTGGTAAAATATTATATTTGCATATTGGTTCAATGATGGAAACGTCAGTTTTTTTTTATTGGCCCAATGTAGATTTTTAATATTAACCCAATATTGAAATTAAATATTNCGGACATTTGGAACTTTCCAAATCATTCCAGATATTTCTAAAACTTTTTGGAACATTGCATATCGATTTTAACCGTTGCACACAATTTGGAACTTTCTAGATCATTCCAGAAATTTTTAGAACATTCTAGATCGATTGTAACACATTCTGGAGTTTTCTGGATCATTTCAGAAATTTTTAGAACTTTCCAAAAGGTCTCATATGTTAGAAAAGGACAGGTATGTATTTTTTCACATTTTCGCCACCCACAACCACCCACGTCCACCCACCGTGACCAAACTCCCTTACTTTATATACTATTGCGATCATAAATTGAGGTGTAAGCTATCCTATCTTTCAGGTTGGATCAAACTGCACACGGTGTACAAATTTGATTAAAATCGGTGAAGTAGTTTAGGAGTCCATCGCGGACAAACAACGTGACACGTAATTTATATATATTAAGATTAACTTTCACATCTAATTACCATGGTCTTATGTCTTTTGTGTTCTTATTGACAATTCGTTGCTGATTATTGAGTATTGGATTTCATTATGCCAACGATTTTCCGAAGACTTTTTTGATTCTTTTAATGTTTCTAAATGAAACAGTGTGTTTAGCTGGTCCATTGTCGGTCGTAAATATTTACATCGTATTGCACAAGAAATAATCGAAGTTGAGATCGAAGGAGGCGTAGAAAACATTTGAACTACTCACAATAAAAATTGTAGGAGGCTTGGAAACATCCGAAAGGGGCGAAATCGTTCGTCGACTATTTATCATATAGATCGACCGTCACAGTTAGCAAGCAACAATGGTGTCGGTCGGTCACCGCCTGCTTCGATCTTTTCAAAATGTTATCCGACTGATCGCATAAAGACAGCGACGATTGCAAGTCACCGAGATATTACCATAATGTAATAGAACGAATGTCATTCCTTTGACACATTCTTGGCCTGTTATCGGCCCTTTGTGTTTCTACGGTATGTTGATGGTTTGTTCCAATAGATCGTCCATTATTTGGTTTGTGCCGTGACTTGATGCTCTCTTGTTCTTTATTAATGACAAACGAAAATCACGAATCGATTTTTGTATCGGTAACACGAGGCCGTTCGTGTGAGAATCTAAAAGCGGACTTCGGTATCGCAAGGTACCTATAAAAGGGAAGCAACATAGCTTTGTCCGGACATTCTGCGGTTTTGTTTACAAAAGGCAGTTAGTCTAATGAATAGGAGGAACTACCGAACGAGACTGACTTATTTCCCCATACCCATACCTACGCATCATTCCAAACTCCCTCAATATTTTAGAACCGAATTAAGTTGTAAATCATGCCTTGCAGACGTTCTTAAAGATTTGCTTTTATTAAAAACGCAATTGTTTTCTTTTGAAGACACAAAAAATTTTGACCATTAGGTATGTGGTTAAATCTCATCTACTGTAATAAACAAAATAACACTTACCCCTCACCCTCAGGATTCTATGGACATAGCAGAAACTGCAAAAGAAAAACATATCGTTTAGGTATACTGTAGCAAGAAACAAAATGTAATCAATAGATAATTTAAATTTATTCGCAACTGGTGACAAAAATACAATCACAAAATAGAGAAAACGACATCTATAGATCGAAGACGCGATCAATATTAAAGACAGTATTGTAAAAACGATAGGGATATATATGTGGGGACAAAAAAATAGTATGCTTAGATTTGCAGATGATATGGCAATATTAACATCTAGCAAGGAGGAGTTAGAGATACCCTTAAACAAAAATACTGGTATGCAAAGGAAAAAAGCAGAAGAAGAGCGAATGTAAAGATGAGAGATGAAAGATTAGAAGAAGTGGCTGATTTTAGGTATCTAGGAAGCCAGATAAGTCACGACGGAACGACTAGTAGGGATATAAAGCAGAGGATAGCGCAGGATTGAGTCGCCTTCAATAAAATGAAGTCACTTGTATGCTCGCGAACGATTAATTTAGAAATTCGAAAAAGATTGTTAAAGGTGTATGTTTGGAGCGCGGAGTTGTACGGCTGCGAAACATAGACGGTGGGCGCGGCGAAAAAGAAAAGGTTAGAAACGTTCGAAATGTGGTGTTATAGGCGGATGATGAGGATATCGTGGGTAGAAAAGGTTAGAAATGAAGAGGTATTGGAAAGAATAGGAGAACAGAGGACTCCATGGAAGTCAATAAGAAATAGGCGAGATAGGTTGGTGGGACACCTCCTCAGACATGAAGGTTTAGTCAGAGACGTATTAGAGGCAGAAACAGTCGTTAAGAGGAGTAGAGGTAGATCTAGATTAGATTACTGTTCGCAAATAGTTAAGTATGTGAGATGTTCTAGTTTTAGGTAAATGCGAAGATAGCTCAGGACAGGAACGAGTGGAGGTGCGTGTCCAACCAGTCTTAGGACTGACGACCTTATGATAATGATGATGATTCGATACGATCAAAACCGAAGCCATGATGTTCTTTTTATGTGAAAGCAACGTTATGGTAACATTATAACGATCGGGCTCGTCAATAGATGGTCTTCCATCGCTGGCGCATTGTTACCGTTATCCACTACAGATGGCGTGGTCGCTATATTCGCGTTTAATGGTATTTAATAGCATCCAGGACAATGGAGCGCATGAATAAGATTCCATTCAACAATGAGGGGCGGTCCCGGTACATATTAGCATAACTATACGTTGCATTGTTCGGTGCAGTGTCGCATTGTCGCACTCGCTCGACTCGCTATTACGGACGAGGAGTGGTGTCTAAACATCGGCCGATGGCAGAATACAGAGGTGCCTATGGATCGTCAGACACAACCGGACCCTCTTCATCTAATACCTACGAGATATATTGTATTGTATCGGTGTATAGGTATCCGTACCCACAGCTTTCGCGATCCATAATTGAATATTCATTCTAAATATTGATTTGCACTTTCGCATACACGCAATCAAGCTGTTCAACATGCAAATTGTTTTTCAATAGGTGGGAGTTAAGTTTAAATTACCGACATTTGTGATCTCTGACATATGCGTCGTTTGCAGATGGCAGTGGGTATATGGGTAGGAATTGAGACTGGACGTAATTTTTTTCTATTATTATACGCATTTATAAATGACAATTGAGCTATTATTAAAATATAGCTGGACAGTGGGCGATAATAAATACATGACACGAAACATTTATTGATTAAAAGTGGAGTAAAATGATAGATCAATATATTTTGGGGTAGGACGCATCGAGCTTCATGAGTTTCAGGAGAGGGATGTGACAGTTCTTAAAAATGGTGATTTAAGAACAACATTTGACTAATTATTTCTGTCAACATTTGCAATAAAAATTGCAAGCTACAGTAACATTAATTTTCTGAATATGGACGCTTGGAGGAGGCTTCGACACAATTTGATTTTGTCTTCTAGTAATGTTTGCCTCGTTCACACACCTGCAAGGGTGAAACTAAAGGTTGACAACACTTTTTATATTAAGACAAGATCAATGGTTTGTACCATAAGCTTGAAGTTGAAATATTTTACGAGTTTCTATGAACTCTGTGGGAGTATGCCTTCGAGTACTATTTGTTACATTTAGCCAATATTTCTAATAAGATTTCATAATAAGTATTGTTGACGGATGGGTGTTAACCATATCATGGGAGTTACGGTTTTTTGTTCCCTCTGGCTCATATTGTTGCAATTTTCATGATTTTAAATGCCCTTGTTGTTGTTACTGACGAGCCTGGTTGTGGAATGCATTTGTAATGTGCCGATCGCATGGTAATATATGCATGTTCGTGTTTTCGTCAGGGAAATTCTCCTTTCTCTGCTTCACGGTGGCGTTTTCCCACCAAGAGATCATACCATCGTTCCGTTGCATAAGTAGGTACCTACACAGAAGCTGTCTCGACTTGAGATGTGGTACTTCTGAAATGTAACAGTTCGGTGTAGAATGCATCGCGAAGAACGCGCGCGGATGTCGTGGGTATTCCTATATACACATACGTACCTACAAGTGTAATCAGCGATACGCGGCGTTAGGTGTTATTATGGACTAACTACTACCTATTTGCAACCAATTATTTGATACCTACTCATGGTCGCTGTTAAAACTTGACATTCGTTCTTTGCTTTGGATTTGCTTTTACTTGTTACCTGCATATTCGGATTTGATATTCAATTCTTATCTACCCATTGGTACCTACACCAGCTTGGACGTAGTACCCAAACTCTAGAACTAATCAAATATATTCGATACTGCAATATTTGGTAAAATTTTGTTTGTTGTTAAAAGGGTGACTTAAAACAAAATAATTGGAGATATACTAGTATTAAATTACTAAAAAGCTAGCTGTAGGGTTTGTAGGCTAACTTGAAAGTCGTAAAAGTTTTTTTTTATTGGGGTACCATGTACATATAATTATATTGAACATTTAATTCTCTAAATTAGGTACTCAATAAGTACCTGTCTTTTTTCCTTTTCTACTTACGTGTGTCTTTTAAAAATCATAGATTTCACTCATACATAGAATTATTTTGGTTAAAGAGAGTAAATCCAACAATCCCTAAAAGAAAATTTTTGGAAATCTAATACTTGTACTTTAGTTAAGTGTTATGTCTATCTTTCTCCATTTTGTAAAAATACTGTTTTTTTTTAAATATTTCTAATGTTACCGAAAATTGACCCTAATTCTGTTATTATTTTACAGAGTCTTCATTAATTGTGACATTTGAAAATACAAAAACGGAAAGAAGTACGGAAAGCAAAATGTGAGTTTTTGATATCTCTTTTTTATTTGAAAAAAATATGAAAGACTTGATGAAAATTTGGAGTCTGTTTTTCTTGCCTGAATCTTTTCTTATTATTATACTCAAGAATCCTTTGATTGAAAGAACGTCGCGTTTGTCTACCTTGCCGTAATTCCTACATTAAAACGGGTTAAAATGCCAAATTTTGATATTTTATTAGTTAATTCTTTATTAATTTTTAATANTTTAATGAATCTTTTTTATTATTCGATATTTTATATCAAAAGGGTCGCCCTGTTAAATACGATAAATATTCTAATTGTAAGAAAAATTATGGGATGATAAGAAATCTACTTTCATATTATAGGTTATATCTCAAGTTAGTGTAGTCCTATATGTATTTGTCATCTTTCCAGTTTTCATACATTAGTATATTTCAATTATACAGTTCTGAGTTAATTTCCCTAAAACTAGAACATCCCACATCATTAACAGCAATCTAATTTAAGTCTATCTCTAGCACTCTTAACTCCTGTTTCTGCTTTCAGTATGTCTCTAACTATCCCTTCATGCCTGAGGAGGTGTCCTACCAACCCATCTCGCCTATTTCTTATTGACATTTGTAGTCCTGCTATTTCTAATACCTGCTCATTTCTAACCTCCTCTATCCATGGTGGTATTCTCATCATTCGCCTGTAACACTAAATTCCGAACGCTTCTAAATTGAATGTTAAAAATCAACATCATCGTAAGGTCGCCCTAAAACTGGTTGGGCACGCACCTCTACTCTTTCCTATCCAGAGCTAATCTTCGCATATCCCTAAAACTAGAACAACTCACACCCTTAACTATTTGCGAACAGTAATCTAATCTAGGTCTACCTCTACTTCTCCTAACTCCCGTTTATGCCTCTAATATATCTCTGACTAGACCTTCGTGCCTGAGAAGGTGTCCTACCAACTTATCTCTTTCACTATTTCTTATTGACTTCCATACATTCCTCTGTTCTTCTATTCTTTCAAATATCTCTTCATTTTTCATCTTCTCTATCCGCGGTATCCTCATCATTCGCCTGTAACACCACATTTCGAACGCTTCTTAACCTTTTCTTTTCCGTCGCCATCATCGTCCATGTTTCGCACCCCTACAGCGCCGCGTTCCAAACACACCTGTAGCAATCTTTTTCGAATTTCTAAATTAACCGTTCGCGTACATAGAAGTGACTAGTCCTGACTTATCTGACTTTCTAGATACCTAAAATCAGCCACTTCTTCTTCTGTTTATTCTCTCTTTCCCTACTTTTTCTTCCCTTGCATACCAGTATTTTTGTTTTGCTTTCATTTATTTTTATACAGTACTGTTTTGTCAATACCGCTTCCATTAATCTAATGTTAAAAATACACCAAGAAAATTTTATAGGAAATTGCATAAGAACATATTGGGTAGGAAACATCTGATATCCATTGTATGGCAAAAAATTGTAATACTATCT
>NW_020439124.1:409078-416339 GCF_000699045.2 Agrilus planipennis
CTCCTCATTTCTAACCTCCTCTATCCATGATGGTATTCTCATCATTTGCCTGTAACACTAAATTCCGAACGCTTCTAAATTGAATGTTAAAAATTAACATCATCATAAGGTCGCCCTAAAACTGGTTGGGCACGCACCTCCACTCTTTCCTATCCAGAGCTAATCTTCGCATTTCCCTAAAACTAGAACAAACCACACCCTTAACTATTTGCGAACAGTAATCTAATCTAGGTCTACCTCTACCTCTCCTAACTTCCTTTTCTGCCTCTAATATGTCTCTAACTAGACCTTCATGCCTGAGAAGGTGTCCTACCAACTTATCTCTTTCACTATTTCTTATTGACTTCCATAGATTCCTCTGTTCTTCTATTCTTTCAAATATCTCTTCATTTTTCATCTTCTCTATCCTCGGTATCCTCATCATTCGCCTGTAACACCACATTTCGAACGCTTCTTAACCTTTTCTTTTCCGTCGCGATCATCGTCCATGTTTCGCACCCCTACAGCGCCGCGTTCCAAACACACCTTTAGCAATCTTTTTCGAATTTCTAAATTAACCGTTCGCGTACATAGAAGTGACTAGTCCTGACTTATCTGACTTTCTAGATACCTAAAATCAGCCACTTCTTCTTCTGTTTATTCTCTCTTTCCCTACTTTTTCTTCCCTTGCATACCAGTATTTTTGTTTTGCTTTCATTTATTTTTATACAGTACTGTGTTGTCAATACCGCTTACATTAATCTAATGTTAAAAATACACTAAGAAAATTTTATAGGAAATTGCATAAGAACATATTGGGTAGGAAACATCTGATATCCATTGTATGGCAAAAAATTGTAATACTATCTGTACATCTTTTCTGTAAATTTTTTGCATTCTTTATTTATTTAAAGGTAGAGGTACAATTACAAGTATTATACATATCTTTATATAAGCACCTTTTATATAGATACTCCATGACGTTTTCCGAAAACCCTGTTTTTTATCTGTTTAATTATCCCATGACGTTTTAATTTTCATATAAAAAATCGAGTACCTATGTTAAAATAACCACATACGTAGAAAATGCAAATTAGCAAAATAAATCTGTCGTGCTTATAAATCTTAAACATCAAGCACTCATTGTTTTACCTGACCTAAGACTATGATCAGGGTGGAGCATGTGTTTTATATAACTCAATTATGTTTTAGTACAGGTTAGGTGAGTCACGAACAACTTCTATACATATACGTAAATAAACAAATAAATAATTTCCAATTACGCTTATTACACACTAGATTAGCAGTAATACACATTCAAGAGTACCTAATCATTTATTATTGGTCATATTATTTTTGTTACCAAACTGATTAAAATTCTAGTAATTAGCAGTGTTCGTTTAATTTAATAAGATAATACATTATCGCAACTTTTCACATAATATGACGAATACATTAGTAAGTAAAATGTGCAACTTGTAGTGCAATTGGTATCAGAGCAAAGGTGTTGGACGTAGGAATGATTATGTCCAATGTTTAAACTCTTACCAATACATTAAACAGAAACCTGAAATTATGAATGCGTATGTCGAACAGGTGTCATCATTTCTAATCACCATAAGTATAAATTGTTTCCCGATGAGTTTAGTTTATAATCTTGCTTGGGGCTTTCCAACAGGTATTATTATTAGTACCTACCGAAGAAGTATGACTGGGATTATTAATGCTTACTTTCACTTTTCATCTGAACAATTCATTTCAACGGCAAATATTCAGCACAGATTATATTTTTTAGAAAATATCTAGACCTCTAGACATATTGAAGTGGGTCAAGCGAAGTATAGGGAAATAGGCAGACAGGTAGCTGACGAAACGTCTGGACTTAGACCACGGCCCTATAGCCCGAATCTTCGCTCTACTATGGATTCCGGCCGTGAAAGCCTTTGTTCTTATATTAAACAGGCATTCGTTTGTGGTCTATCGTGAACTAACTTCATTAGACAATTCTTTACCCCTGTTATTTAACAAGAAATATTAAGTTCTAAAAGTCACAAACTTATCTCTTTTACTATTTCTTATTGACTTCCATAGATTCCTCTGTTCTTCTATTCTTTCAAATATCTCTTCATTTTTCATCTTCTCTATCCGCGGTATCCTCATCATTCGCCTTTAACACCACATTTCGAACAATCTTAATTACCATTTTTTAATGGTTTAATGTCTTTCGNTCATCTTCTCTATCCGCGGTATCCTCATCATTCGCCTTTAACACCACATTTCGAACAATCTTAATTACCATTTTTTAATGGTTTAATGTCTTTCGTTAAGATTATATTGACTATTATTGCTGGTATTTGTTTATTTTTTTTTTCTCAGGTAGAATTGCCGGGCACTGCCCCTTACCCGGCGCCATTATCCGGTACCCGGCCGGATCCTAAAAGAGTCGGATCCGCCGGGTGTACCGGATCCAATCCGAGCATCCGACTCATCCCTAATATAAACCTATTTATATACTTATAGGATAAACCTAATACAAACATCAGTAACGACTTCTTCTACATAAGTCTTTATTTTCGTAAAAGGGAATTCTATAATTCCATAACGCACATTATATCCTGTTTGTATCTATTCCTCCTGTTGGGCATTCCCCGTCATCATAATCGATCGCTATTATTAATTAAATTTAGCATCACCAAATGAATCATTTACATTTACTGTAGGTACTGTACAAAGCGGGCGACAGCATCCGGTATCATCGCGGATTTATCTCGATTCCACTTTTTTTTTTTTTTTCGTAATTCACTCGCCATTTATATATATACCTACCAGTTGTAATTCGCGATTCTATTTGCAGATCATCACATCCTCCTCCTTCTCCGTGATAACGTCATCGTAATCATCGTCGTCACCACTATTACTACCTACAAGGCCGCAACCGAAAAACCAAAAAGGAACGCAACAAAAAAAACAAAACCACCTTACCACCCCACCTGCCCGCTCGCTTTTTACCTACTTCGCACGCTCACAGATAAAGTTTTTCCGCATATAAATACACGTCATCGATTTCGTCGTCGTTTGCGGTTTGTTTCCGAGAGACTGGGAAGAAAAGAGACGGCAACAACATGTTCGCTATAATGCAGATCGAGAACGACGTGAGTGGACGGACTGCTGCCGCGGCGAGCGAATTTCGTCGGAAGATGCGCGCCAAGTGCGAGTTCGTATGCAGATATTGTCAGCGACGCTTCACCAAACCCTACAACCTAATGATACACGAGCGTACGCACAAAAGTCCCGACCTGACATACGCCTGCGAAGTTTGCGGCAAGAGCTTCAAGAGACAGGACAACCTCAAACAACACAGGTGGGTACCAATAATAATACATGCATTATCTATTCTATGTACATTTGCCAAAGCGAATTGACATTTTCGACAAACAAATGTCTCGAAGTTTTTTTTTTGTTTGATTTATTCTTGTTGTATTTGACGTATTTTAAACTGCCCTATCGCTAAGTTTTGACTCGGATATTTATCTAAAAGCATATTGATCTACCGCAAGACTGTTGCGGTAACTACCACATGGTTTGCGCTAATATAAGTTTACTAATTCAAGTTAGGCAAAGTTTTCGACGCAATTACCATAGAAATCACAGTAGGGTCCTCGTTAATTTACTTGTATTTCATAACTCATTCTACCTCTCTTCCCAAGAAGCGTATAATATATTTTTCTCAAAATTTACGTTTTTGTGGGAAATTTCCCTTGTTCTCCAGATAAAAATGACAATGACTCAACTAAATAGTAAATGACACCATGTGGAATCAACAGAAACACAAAAGATAAGATTGATATAGAAAATAATGTCTCGAAAACTCTAAAATAAGTTTTCGTGGATACGCATAGCATCCAACAGGTGACAATTAGAAAAAATTGAAGCCCAACTTTTTGGAAAAATTTTATTTACTGGAAAAGACAACGATGATTGCACTGGTACAAACGGAAGAGCTGTTTAGCATAGACCAAATACTATTAAGTACTTACAGAATTTCCAGTTCAAGAAAAACGCTGGAAACTTTGGGTTGTTGAGCTTTTAATGTTAACAGGAAAGGCCACATTTTCTTTGGTGATTTCTCATTTATAAAATGAAATT
Source organism: Agrilus planipennis (assembly GCF_000699045.2). Classification (NCBI taxonomy): domain Eukaryota; kingdom Metazoa; phylum Arthropoda; class Insecta; order Coleoptera; family Buprestidae; genus Agrilus; species Agrilus planipennis. The sequence continues at coordinate 413,204 of NW_020439124.1, forward strand.
TTTGTTGTCATTGAGGGCTAAATCTTCGAGTGAGACCTATCGATTAAATCAGCGACATAATCCGAAGGCGAAATCAGTTTTGCGTTGCCCTTTTCTTATCTTGGTTAGCAAAAGTGATAAGTTAAACAAGTCTGGTAATTCCATATACTTTTTAAATATTTTTTGACCCTGAATTCGATTCTATTGGCTAGAGAATCCTATATCAACACTAAAAGCTGTTGCCAAAAACTCTGGATGAAGGTACTGACTCTCGTGTGACGTTCTTTAGAAAAGGGATTTCTTACGAAAATTCCCTAATTGTAACCGAGCGGCATGGCCTAGAGGTCTAGACCATTGCTTAGCATTCGGGAGGACGCGGGTTCGATTCCGGGTCCGTCTGCCTTGGTCCAAGTTTTTCTGTGGTTTCCTTGGATCACTTAGGCAAATGCTGAGGCAATAATATTCCACAGATAATCTTTCATTCTCTTCTGTCTTCATTTCGTCCGTCTCATCTTTCTCACCCGAACCACCACCCACCCATTCCCACTATTCCTGAAAGCAGGCTGAAGAGGGCCTTCCGCCCTACCTTCCGGCATAGTCCGGAGGGACTGCCCGCCCACCAGCATTACTGGCTGGTGGGAATGAAACACCCAAAAGTTTTTTTTTGTTGCAAGTTCGTATTTTGAGAAAATGAATTCTCAAGTCCAAAGCGACAGGAATACACTTATTGAAGTTATCTTCTTAACATATTTATTAACTGGAAACGAATGGGAACATACTTTCGGTACGATTTTATCAAATTTTCAAAAACTACTTAAATTAAATACCGTCTCTTGACGATAAGAATAATGAGAAGAAAATATGCCAACAAGAAATTTCTTTTTTTTTTATTGTGGATAATATTAAGCAGTTCGCGTGTGGGTGCGTGGGCCAAACATTTAATATATCGATGATTTCAACAAATTTATTTGAAATTTTAGAAGCGACCGTGTGTGGGCAGGACTTGTTAACTGAAACAAGACCACGGCGCGTCTGTCTGCTCCTTATTTTGCTTTTTCGTCGGGGAACTCTGACAAATTTATGGAAATTACTTTTATATAAATAACAGGCAGAACTAGATGTATAATTCACGAAAAGGCTAATTATGTTTTCCAAAGAGACAGGTAACATTTTTTGCACCGCATACGGCCATTTTGTTGGCATAGCGGTCGCACGAACCACCTTCAACTTCATCATCATAGGTGCACAACAAGTAACGTCATTGAAATTACATTTTTTATCATTAAAATTCAACTCTATTCAACTCGCATTATTAGCTAATTATACTCGACACAAATCGGAATTATTTAAATATTCAAATATTGAATATCGTTTACTTGGAAAAGACAGTTGAAATTTAACTATTCAAAAGTTCAAAAATACCCAAATAAATGAATATTTAAAATTTAAAACATCTGAATACTGAAGCATCTTTTCAAATGTATAAGATTGAGGTTCTATGGTTTCATACTTGGGAAATTACCTTTTATTAAATGCGTTTTTATGCAGCTCCCGTGTATGTATGTTAACGGAAATGTGTGTAATCCGTTATTGTATACAATTCCTAGGAAATGTATATAATTCCTAAAATCGCCCGGAAATATGCGAAATAAATTTTATTAGACACATTTCCTAGGAAATCTATACATTTCCTAAATAGCAATCGGAAATGTATTGCATTCAAGATTTCAATGGGTACGCGGGGTTAGCGGTATTGCGTTATCCGATCAGGCGATTTATTGTATTCACTGATAACTCCTATTCTCAGTTTACTAACGTCTTTTATTCATTTTATTCACAGAAGGCATTAGTTTTATATATTTCCTGGTACAATATCGGAATTTCATACAATTCCTAGGAAATGTATACATTTCCCAGGATATGTGTGTAACAATATTTTATACATTTCCTAAATAGCCTCGGAATTGTATACAATTCCTAGATTTCGTACCTTTCCGGTAACATGTATACCAATTTTCCATTTCCAAATTCAAATGTTTGGTTTAATATTTCGGTGTTCAGATATTTAGAGGCATTCAACTATCGCATAATTTGGATATTATTATTATCATCATCATCATTCTCGTGCACTATTGTGATTATTACAAATACCTATTTGAAAACTTAAGCATTAAGAATTCCACCCGTATACCGGAAGCAAATACACCTAGGTGCAAAATAGGTCTTAACTAGAATTCCGTACGAAGGAACTTCAATGCCTCTTATTAAAGATAATAAATTTTCTTGTACATAATTGATTNTTTCATACAATTCCTAGGAAATGTATACATTTCCCAGGATATGTGTGTAACAATATTTTATACATTTCCTAAATAGCCTCGGAATTGTATACAATACATGAAAAATTTCACCCCTATACCGGAAGCAAATACACCTAGGTGCAAAATAGGTCTTAACCAGAATTCCGTACGAAGGAACTTCAATGCCTCTTATTAAAGATAATAAATTTTCTTGTACATAATTGATTTGTAAATTTTATAAATACATTAATGTTAAGGTACATTTAATTTGGGAACAGGCAACTCCCTTCCAACGAAAACATGTATGCCACCTGAGGATTGTATACCTTGGGCGTCGAAATAAGTTTTAGGCTTGTAGACGTTTTATATGGGTTTTTAGTTAGCGTATAGTTTCACAGAACTCTATTTGATTCTCTTGTAGAATTCGGTTTTGGAATTAAAATTTCAACTTTTTATGGTCTCTTCAAAATTAATTAATAGTGTCCGACCAAGTTCGGTTTCGGTTTCGGTCGAGTTTCGGCAAAAAAACGAGTTTCGGTTTCGGCGGCGCGTTAAATTAGTAGTTTACTCTTTGTTTCTGTTGAAGTTTAGTGTCATTCAACATGACGAATTAAGTTTAGAAGAAGTTAATTTGTTCTTAATTAAGATAAAAGTGATTTATTTTGTTTTGTTTATTACTTAAATATTAAGTTCCTATACCTATTGTCACAATAGGTATAGGAACTTAATATTTAAGTAATAAACAAAACAAAATAAATCACTTTTATCTTAATTAAGAACAAATTAACTTCTCCTAAACTTAATTCGTCATGTTGAATGACACTAAACTTCAACAGAAACAAAAGGTAAACGACTAA
>NW_020439124.1:417245-435547 GCF_000699045.2 Agrilus planipennis
CCTTAAATGAGGGGTTGTTATGTTGATTTTGATTTGATTATCAATAAGTGAAAATGTCAAAGACTGCAGAGCTATGTGATTTAAAGATAAAAAAATAAAACTGACTGATTATAATAACGTTTTCTTTATTTTTCTCTCAAAACATGATCCTTATAAGGAAGTTTCGGTTTCGGTTTCGGCCGAAACTGAGACCGTTGCCGAAATTCGGTTTCGGTTTCGGTCGTAAAAACCAGTTTCGGTAGGACACTATTAATTAATTCAAACGAATAAGCCGAATTTTAGAATCTACAAAACAGTAGTACTATGTATCTTATAATTTACAGGGCTATATTATTTACTTTACAATTAACTGGAGTATATTCATTAATAAAAGCAAATCGCCCTTAAAAGATATATTTTCAATATTAAACATCATCTAAGTTGCTCATCCATGTTTTACGTATTAAATTGCGTCATTAAATGCTATTTTAAGACTTTCGTACACTATCTCCAACAACTATAAAATCGTTTGTTTTCGTCAATACAAAAGATAAGTTTGATTATTTATTCGCCCAGAAAACTTAAATCACCATAAACTTCAGCATTGTTAATTTTTAAAAATCGTTCTCCTGTTTTCTCGGATACCGCAACAAATTTCCCGAAATAAAATGAAAACTATTTTATTACGCCGTATAGTTGCTACCGTTTTTGCTTTTTAACCCGTTTATTTTGCCTTGTGTATTAAACGTTTTACATTTTATGACACTTGAATTATACAAAAACTTTTGAATAATAAGATATTGTGACCTGTTTTGATAACGAAACCGACATAGAGCATGCGGATATATACATTTTGAAGTAATTAAACAAAAGTGTAATTTTATACTACAGATATTAGGTTAATCCCTGTTAATTAGTGTACTCATTAATAACAGGAGTTTAAATACTTAAAGGCTTTTACATGTTTGTCTCTCGAACACTGATTAAACCTTATCTAGGTTTCTTTCGTAATTCCGTGTTTTGTCGATATCTAAAACATTTTGACAATTTTCTGCTTCCGGTTATTTCAATTAAATATTCTACATCTAAATATTAACATTTTAGAATAGACTTTGAAATTGTTTTCCGAAATGTATCTGAATATTCAAAACTTCAATTTTTTATCAACTGTTTCTTTTTGAATAAAAATTAAGGCAGTATTTTTAATGATCTAATTTTTTAACGATTGATTATTTAATTCATAATAGATTACGCTTTCAGAACATATATTCAAATATTTGACTTTATATTTGGGTACTCAAATATTCAAATACCTGAATATCGGACAATTTAAATATTCAAACCGAATTATAAAAATTTTATTTCAATACTTAAAAATAAAAAATTCCGCATTCTATTTAGAATAAGTACCTATTATTTGTGGTTTTTCTAATTTCTTTTCCATTTTTTGCTATTGATAGTCAAGTTTCATTTAAACAAAAGGTTTTCTTCTGTGATAATTGTAACCATCTTGATAGTAATGAATGTAAGATATTGCTAATCCCAAGGGTGCCGCCCGACGACGTATAATTGAAAGATTTAAAATATTCGCATTTTAAAGCGAGTACTTAAATAAAAAAAGAAAAGAAAAATTTGGACGGATAAATAAAATAATAAATAAATAAATGATTAAAAACCACGTAGCCACACAAAGTGGCATTATCAGTTACAAGTAATTCGCACAGTTACATTCACAATGAAAGGTATTAATATGCAGTACATAACTGTAACTTTGTGTTGCCTTGCTTTTCAATTGTTTATATATTTATTTATTATTTTATTTACGCTAATTGTACGTCTATGTTTTTCTTAAATTTGGGGTGAATTGATAAACCTAGCTTGAGAAAGGTTTCGACCAAAAATGCGAAACGTCAGCGTCGGTTTAACAAAATAAAATTCATTACCCCCATCTTGCTTACGTATTTATTAATAGAATGTTCTTAGTACCTACACAACCTTCAGTTCAACACTAGTTCTTTATACTGCTGTACAGCCGATTGTTTTTATCTCCATCATAAAGTTATCAGCGTAAATTACAAAAATTACCGCATCCTCGCTTGAATCCCTTGTGTTTTTGAGTTGTATTAACTCAAAGTCTGCCGACGGAAGAGCAAACAAATATTATAATGTAAATCTCTCTCATAATCCCAGGCACCTTAAATCACGAGTGATATCGCTTTATCTTTTTGAGAAAGGGGAAAATCTCCATAAATACGATAACTTTTTATTAGACAATGCCGCATGACAATTGGGCTAGAATTTTGACAAGGGCGGTGTCATGATATGTACTTTATATGTCGGTATACGACCATTGATAATGAATTGAGGAGTTGACTTTACTTAAGTTTTCTAAGAATATGCCATAAAATGAAGCACCAACTGAAAATAGAATAACAATAGTGTAGGTATCTCCCGACTAGAATACATACAGAACATGGCCCGTCCTCATGTGGCAAATAACGGGCATGCCGATGCAGGGATTCCCCCGTAGATTCTTAACAAAAGAATTCAACGATACTGAAGCCGGATATGCTTTGCAAGAATCTTAACTGGTATCTAATCCTACCACAAATCCCATTAGTTGCCTTGCCAAAAGGGATTCGATTGCCAAATACACATCAATTGGTGTAATGTGATTCCTTTTTCTTTATTAGTGCCAGCTGCAATTCCTACCTGACATCTAAGAATAAAGGATTTCACGTCCGGAATCCATAGTAGAATGAAGATTCGGGCTATAGGGCCGTGGTCTATGTGAACTATTCCTTCCAGACGTTTCGTCAGCTACTATAGCCCGAATCTTCATTCTACTATATCTTTTCTACGACGGGATTCGTTTCAACAAGTAGATATCCATATATTTAAATGGACCTTGTTGGAGCATACGCAATCCTAAAATGTAGCATCGTACTACAGATGGCGTTTACCGCGCCGTTTGTGGTATTTTCTAAAACGCGCAGTTAAGACAGCAGGTAAAAGTTGGGCTGTGTTCTGTCGGAGCTGCCTGCGACGCGCTGATGATATCCAAAAAGATCGAAATCGCGATCCGCGTCTGGCAGTTTCGACAGATAAATGGTATAGTTTTATTGCAGACTTTGCCAATTTTGAATGTCCCTCCCAACTATATCTTCTTCCCAATTTGTACTTGGGATTCGGGATATGTCATATCAAGCGGGTTTGAAAGCAACGTCGATTTCAAAAGTGACCACCTAATTGGCTAGGTATTTTTACTTTGAAAGATTCTCATACGAATTTGGTTAGGATTTCATCATTCTCTCTAGAGATGGAGCTAATATTATTCCGACTTAGAAAATACTACAAATGGCGCAGTAAACGCCATCTGTAGCACGATGCTACATTTTAGGATTACGTATGCTCCAACAAGGTCCACAGACAGAATACAGACCACTTCGAATTATTTTATTATTCCGACTATCAAATCTAGTATTATAGCCTGAATCCGTTGATTTTTTTCTAGGCCACTTCTGTACAGTACACATTGGTTCTGATTCGCTAACTTCCGTTTCGCGAATTACTAAGATAAAGAGTTATAATGCAGATGGGTTGACAAATCCTCGTCCATGTTCTCAAATCTGTGGTGTACGAAACGAAACTTCCTGAAATTTTAGCTGATCAGTGGAGAAACATGTAGAACAATAAATACAAGATTTTGGCGTAATCTTCTTGCTAATCGTGGAAATATCTATTCCTTTGCTTCCTTACTGGAAAATTCCGTATAATTCTATTGTTCGTGCCATACATAATCCACAAGGAGGAAGAGCATCAGATTTTAGGGAGAATGCTATATTTCACTTCTGTTACAACATTCTTTGTGCATTTAAGGCTTATCATAGAACCCTTTATTCTACACTTTCAGTTCTCCTCATTTCTAACTTCTTTATCTACGATGTTTTCATCGATCTCTTACAACACCACATTTTCCCTCTCCTTGTTAGTTGTGTTAATACATCGACAAGCAGCAGTTGCATAATATATTTTTCATGAGTTGACGAATAAGGATTAAAACTCACAAAAACGGCAAATCGAATACTAACTTTTAATTCGATTTCACACAAAGCTAAAACTGTGCACTCCATTATCAAATTTTTTTTCATTTACTTGGTCCTTGTTACGTTACTACATAATGCACTAATTTCATTGTAAATTTGTTCGTCATTGAAGTTACAATTTTCGCCAACAGGTGGTGTAACCTTATACTTCATGGCGAAGCATAGGTATTGGTACATAAGAGAAACCGGTCTGTTTTTTTTTCTCGTTTACGTCTTCGCTATGACAATATTTAATCTACCTAATTGCCCAACTGCCTAATGAGAAAGATCAACTACAATAGTACCAACGTTCTTTGATTGTAATGGTTCCTTTATTTCGCTTCATTTTTTTTTTGAAATTATTACCGTTACTCGCGCCATTAATCCTTGCTTGGTAACGAATGTGACAGTTGAAAGTGTTGCGGACTTTATTTTGTTTTCGACAGCGGCACACAATGGCAACAGACCGTCGCAAATTCGCTTTATTGCGAATAATAAATTCCGTTTAAGAGGAGCGCGCGTAATTTTTCACACATTTACTCCTTTATAATTCGCACCTTATTCACCAGTCGAATTATACCACGCAAATACCAGTTACATGGTGTCCCGTTTGCGTATATTAATCTGGTCATTCTTTACGATCACCTTTTCGAAATCACCCATTTGATTTAGGTATAATAAAAAATTACGTTTATGAAAAAAAGAGAGAGAATGTAGAAGATGCAAGTATCGCGTAAATAAAATATACATTTGTTTTAATATGTCAGCATAAAAGACATTACGTTTATAATAATTTAATTGCCACCAAATCAATCAAGAACTTTAAAGCATAATAAAACTTTAACTATTAAAAGTATTCTTCGATAAGGACCTGGGAGTTGAAGGTTTTGGAGTAGTAAGAAATCTTCGACTAATTCTTAAATGTCACCCAGAACTTACAATTAGAAAGAATAAAATTACGAAAGCCATCTCTTTTTAACCTCCGATTGGTCATAAATAAAAGCTAAGTGAAAGTAAAAAAAAATTTTTTATTAGGTACTAAAAGTTACACTTATGGTTACTCTTCGACGTGAGGCAGTTGTTGCACTGTGAATTGGCTTTCCAATATCCTCTTCATAAAATGTTTCCGCCAATGAATTTTAATGGGTATTGACGAAGTCTTGAAGGGGAAAACCATGGAAGACACATGCTAACTTCTGGAATTACTCTAGATATAGTACTCATGTTCAACGGTTCTCTAAACAATTTCAATAGGTCGTGGATCAGAACAATTCCAAATGTCAGTAGGTCCTTTTTTGTTTTGGATGATTCTCCCACCTATCGTCGAGGGAATTCCATATTTTTCCTGCCATTCCCACTTCTAAATTTGCAAGAAGCTGCAAACCAAGGCCAAGACCCATTCGAATTCATTATAGTAATACTTTACTAGGAGGGACATAGGAGAGCTTATCCATAGATGACGTTCTCAGTTGTGTCAGTTATCAGTATTCAACATTGTTGAGTGTCTACCCAAGATTCATCCAAGCATATGCTATTCCATAAATTGACTTTGTCTTGGAATTCCTCGTTGGTTTGTAAACGGGAGAGGCATGGAAGAAACATACTAACTTCTGGAATTGCTCTACATATAGGGATCATGTTCAACGGCTCTCTGAGCAATTTCAATATGTCGTGGGTCAGAGCAATTCCAAAAGTCAGTAAGTCCTTTCTTGTTTTGGATGATTCTCTGACTTATCGTCGATGGAATTCCATCTTTGTCCTACCTTTTCTGCTTCTAAATTAACAAGAAGCTTCAAAAAAACGTCGGGACTGATTCGAATTCATAAAGGGTAATATTTTACTAGGAAGGACATAGGAGAGCTNTCACAAATGCATAACAAATGGGCGCCACTTCTATACGGACAGAATGCGCTGTGGGGCTACACGCTCGACGCTCAATGAAAATTCGGAACAAATAAAGTAACATGTAGGTTTCGTCATCAAAAGAAGTTGATGAGGAAGGGTGCGCAAAATTAAAATTGATTCTCCGACCTATCGTCGAGGGAATTCCATCTTTTTCCTGCCTTTCCCGCTTCTAAATTAACAAGAAGCTTCAAAACAACGCCGGGACTGATTCGAATTCATAAAGGGTAATATTTTACTAGGAAGGACATAGGAGAGCTTATCCACAGATGACGTTCTCAGTTGTGTCAGTTATCAGTATTCAACATTGTTGAGAGTCTATGCAAGATTCATCCAAGCATATGGTTTTCCATAAATCGACGTTGTCTTGAAGTTCCTCGTTAGTTTTTAAGCGAGTAAACCATGGAAGAAACATGCTAACTTCTGGAATTGCTTTAGATAGATATAGCGGTCATGTTCAATGGCTCTCTGAGTAATTTCAATAGGTCGTGGGTCAGAACAATTCCAAAAGTTAGTAGGTCTTTTTTTGTTTTGGATGATTCTCCGACCTATCGTCGAGGGAATTCCATATTTTTCCTGCCTTTCCCGCTTCTAAATTAACAAGAAGCTTCAAAAAAACGTCAAGACTCATTCGAATTCATAAAGGGTAATATTTTACTAGGAGGCACATAGGAGAGCTTATCCATAGATGAGGTTCTCAGTTGTGTCAGTTATCAATATTCAATATTGATGAGTGTCTACCCAAGATTCATCTAAGCATATGGTTTTCCATAAATTGAGGTTGTCTTGAAGCTCCTCGTTGGTTTGTAAGCACGAAAGCCATGGAAGAAACATGCTAACTTCTGAAATTGCTCTAGATAGATATAGCGGTCATGTTCAATGGCTCTCTGAGTAATTTCAATAGGTCGTGGGTCAGAACAATTCCAAAAGTCAGTAGGTCCTTTTTTGTTTTGGATGATTCTCCCACCTATCGTCGAGGGAATTCCATCTTTTTCCTGCCTTTCCCGCTTCTAAATTAACAAGCCGAGACTGATTCGAATTCATAAAAGGTTATATTTTACTAGGAGGGACATAGGAGAGCTTATCCATAGATGACGTTCTCAGTTGTGTCAGTTATCAGTATTCAACATTGATGAGTGTCTATGCAAGATTCATCCAAGCATATGGTTTTCCATAAATTGACGTTGTCTTGACGTTCCTTCGTTGGTTTGTAAACTGGAAAGCCATGGAAGAAGCGTTCTAAATTTCAAAAGGTCGTGGGTCAGAACAATTCTAAATGTCAGTGTTTTGGATGATTCTCCGACCTATCGTCGATGGAATTCCATCTTTGTTCTGCCTTTTTCGGTTCTAAATTAACAAGAAGCTTCAAAACAACTTCAAGACTCATTCGAATTCATTAGGGGTAATATTTTAATAGGCGCGGCATCGCAGGGCTTGCTTATCCACTTTTTCGTTGAGTCAGTTACCAATATTCAACATTGATGACTATCTACTCAAGATTCATCCAAGCACACGGTTTTCCATGAATTTCAACATTTTTCTCTTTTTTAACAAGAACTGTTCATGTTGGGGTTGATATTCTGGAGGGGGTCAGATTTTAATCGCACATAACAAGACTCGAAATATTCTATTGTTATTTACCCATTCGTCATATTATCTCTGATGCGATTTATGAAATGTGCAAGGATATTTTGAGAAGTTAGTTTGTTGGGACTTCGTATAAGTACAACGGTGCGGGTATATTTTGTTTTTTTTTTTTAATATACGCACGATTAACGATCGTCTTCGCGGTTTTCGGGGTGTTGGGGGGGAAGAAGAGGGGGCGGCGACGGTGGGGCCCCGTGTGTTCATTGTGCCCGTTTGATGAAGCACGATTAATACGACAACAGCATGGCCTTTCAATAAAGAGTCGTTTTAAATTGATTGCGAACTGGTGCAACAATGGAAGAAACTTGTTTTGGGTACTAAGTCAATGTCAGGCTTTCGTAACTATACGTACTTAAATAAATGTATAATACGAATGTTGCATTCAACGTCGGTAATGTGCAGGAATTATTGCAAACTGAATTGCCATTGAACGGACTTTATTTAATATATCTGCTAACTTAGTCAGCAGTCGGGATATTTCAAGAACGTCATAATACCGCGGCAGTAATTATTTATTATTATAAAATAGCGGTGGCATAGGCTGAGCATGCCATTATGAGATAGGCAGTGCGTTTTTGAGACGAGTCGTCGGCAAGCCACAGACAAACAATAAACAATCGTCTAACGATTCAGTGCAAGCAAGTATGAATTCGTGAAATTTAACCTATAAAATTTTTTTGACAGCCATTATAGATATGTCATTTTTAAAACATTTGCTTCAAAAGTTGACTATCGTCCAACAAAGCTTGTTAGCGAGGACCATAGAGATTTATATTATTGGGAATAATTATCGATTTAAACATACCTACAGTTTTAGACAACTTTTTAGAAGTGAGTTAGTTTAATATGAAATATTAATCTGAAAATTCATTTTTAAATTTTTTTACCCACTACACGCTACCTCAAATTAAGAGGGAAAAATTGTTGCTGTTGTCACACCCCCGTCGGGAATCGAACCCGTGAAGGCAAAGGTCCCGGGTTCGATTCCCGGCGGGGATGTGAGGTAGCGTGTAGTGGGTAAAAAATTCAAAAATGAATTTTCAGATTAATATTTCAGATTATTGATTTAGTATTTTCGAATGTTTCTAAAAACGAAAACGAGAGAACAAGATATTTATTTCAGCAGTAGGTAATTTCAATTGACTACCTCGAACGGAGGTCATTTAGGCAATCAGATAAACAAAATTTATATACACCGAATGACCAAAGTGACAAAATACGACTAGGCACTTAATTAGATTTCTTTATTGTTTTACAGATGGTTCCAATTGTGGTTCTACCATGAATGAGTAGATACACTGTTATTAATCAGAGGTTTTTTGTTTTTCAGCATGTACATACATATATGTCAACGTTGTTTCTAATATGTGATTGGTATTTTAGATGTAGTCAGTGCATTTGGCGGTGAAGGGCACCCGGGGGCATAGGGGCCGCTCCGGTCCTGTCTTCTTCCAGTGTAAGATACTTATAACTTTTAACATTTTAACAATTAACTTTGGGTGTAAGGTCTTTATGGGCCACTAATAATGCTTAATAGATGTAATTCTCTAATTGGCGACACACGTTTCTCACTAAAGTTTTTTTTTATGTGTTATTATGATTATTGTTACTTGTGTAAAAATTATTATTTTTCAACTGCTTTTTATGTTGTGTCCGAATGTTTTCGATCACGGCTACTCTGATGCTACAATTTTTACTGATTTTCGTGTTTCGTTTTTCCATTTCAGAACAATCCATTATCCGACTACGCAAGCTACATGCAACTGTTTTTCAAGGTCATAACTGCACATTTAACAGCCTATTCGATTTTTTTTGTATTCACAGTTATTATCGTACTAAAATCTATTTAATTTTTATTTAAATGTTCTTAGATTATAGCCAGTTTACTTGTGTAAATATTATGCTTCAAGAAAATTAGTTTATACGTAGTGATACGCTTTTTATTATTAATTAATATGCGCGTTGTGTCAATTTTTATTTAAATAAATAGTCGTTGCGAGCCAGTTAACTTTTTTTTAGTTTAAGTTCAACTTTAGACTACGAACTCTAGTCTATATTATGTATTCATAAATTTCGAACTTATTAAAGCGTTAAGTGCAATAATGTTGATGGGAGAGTTTTTCATTTTTTTTTGTTATGTAAATGTAACCTACCAATCGATTTCTTGGAAGGTAAAACACCAGGCCTAAATTTTTCGAAGAAGAGTTTTTGATTTCGTGAAAACTGCGTATTTTTGCACAGCAAAAGTAGACGCATGTTTATCAACAGGTTATCATCATACGCTTTAGATGCATTCGGTACCGATTATATGTCTACCAAATCAGTTCTTCTAATGTGGCTAGACGAATTTTCGCTGCTTTATTTTTTTTATGAAACAATGTTACAATGTGACATGTCACATGCCTATTATATTTTATATGTTGATAGACTGTAAGGATGTGTAAAGTTATTTATAAATTGAAAATATAAGTTCCCCCAATCAATTTTGTTTTATTTATTTTTAACAAACGAATATGAAATAAAGACAAGCTTTTTACTGGAGTTTTATTTATTTATACTATATTTTTTTTTAGTTAATTGTTTTGTTCTTTCTGAAGCATTCAATATGGCGGCTGCTGTAGGTATCGGCCGCCATATTGTCTAAATGTCAAACTGTTGACTTTTCAGAATAAGAAATGAAGGTAAATACATTAGAAAACAAAACGTAATCTTACATCTAAAAATAATGATTAACTTTAATTGATTTTTTAATTTAAATGTTCGCCTTTTTAAAGCGCTTTGTAAGTAACTGTTTCCCTAGATCGTTATTAGGTATTGTTATTACGACAGATCATAAATCAATCGATAACATTTCCCAGTAAACGTCACCAATATGTGCCGCAAGAACTGTATCTGCTCAGACGTTATAAAATGGTGAGATTTACGGTGAGAACGCCTGTTACGTATGTACGCTGTTTATAAACTGTTAATTTACGCGAAATTTGTTCAAGAACGCTACTTAAATTCGCATAATGTTCTTAATACATGCCGCAATACTTGGGCGACCTTTGAATGATTCTTCTTGCATACATTCACTATTAAATAACCAAGAAGTTTAATCACGTCCAGAATATTTTATGCTACTAGGTGCTGACGCATATACTTACAAACACACCCATAAACGTGAATACAGTGCTAAGAGAAAGACTAGAAGATTATCGATATTCGTATACATATACCTACTACTGATGTGCAGAGTCGATAGAAGGTCCAAATTCGATTAAATCTAATAACCGTTAGCGGAATTGGACTTCTTCATTTATCCGTCTAGATAAGTCTACCACAAGTCACAAGATCCAATAAGCTCGGTGATGGCTCAGACGAACAGGCAATTTTCCAAGCGTTTTCTTCGAATCTTAACCATAATTCTGTTTATCAAATCACTGATAATAGCTGATGCTTTCATAAAGTCTCTACGTGATGAATGCCAAGACAGCCTACTGCAGAATACAAGCTCAAACATGTTGATATCTGTCAATAATTGCTGGAACGTTTCAACAGGCAAGCCAATATAGTGATGAAACGTGGGTTCAACATTAGCCAGAACCAACATGATAAGATTCTAGAGCGAAATAATCGCTGATAAAAAAATCAAAACGCTGCTATTGAGACGAACGTTGACTTCCATTGAAAGGGTATAAGGAAAGGCGCTAGTGAAGCGTCTGAATGTAAGCAAAAATTACCAATTCGTGTGAATTAGCAAACGCCGAGGTGTGTTGTCAAAAGAAGTGTTGCTGTAGCAGGACAAAATCCGTCCGAATACGGTTTACCACCTTGTTCGAACCAAACAAGTTTATTTTTGAGATCCCCGACCACCCTTGGTATAGCTCAGACCTTCCTTCCTCCAAATTTAATCTTTTTATGCCATCCAAGAATGTATTGCCAGGTTGTTGATTTTTCACATACGTACAGGCACAGAATGTATGCAAAAGTGACTGCGTGATCAACCGAATCCTTGTGGAACAATGTCCTCTAGAATTTTAAGTTACAATCAAGAATACTGGACTATAACAACACACTTGCCTATGCTCGCTGTATGCTTGGAAACATGTCTTTTTCCATTCGCAATGAGGACAGGCCTTACGAATCTCGTTCCATCCTCGTCAAGGATATTCATCATTATCCTCAGCCAGTCTGGTTCAACATGCGTCTAACCACTCATTCTTACTATCTTGAACCCATCCTAGCATTTCTCAAAATCTCAATCAATCCGTATCTTTAATTAATTGCAAACTTTAATATAGTCTAGACTTAGCCCTACCCATCTTAACCCCTAATTCTGCTTTTAATATGTCTCTAAAAACTGTCCTTCATGTCTCGCCTATTTTTATTGACTTTCTTAACGCCCTTTGTCCTCTACTCCTAATATCTCCTCTTTTTTATCTATTGCACATTCGATATCTACATATAACAGTGCATCTCAAACGCTTCCAACCTTTCCTATTCAAGGATACTATTGATTATTAAAAAATAGATCATCGTAAGCATGTGCATTTAATCATTTGCCCCACTACACCCGCCTTCTGTGCGAATGCAAATTGGTATAAACTTTAAACTAGGAGTGAGCCATCCTGTGGTCTAGCATCCATGGTTACAATTTAGGCCGTGTACTACGTCATCTCTATTGCATATATGTATATAGAATATGGTATTGTGACGTACCATCATTAAGTAGCAAACCTGTGTTAGTACCTACACCTTTATCATTATCAACTAAGATCATACGAAGTTACTGTAATCCAGCTGTTTCATTTATAGAATTGGAGGAGAATTACTCGTAACAATTTACCCTTATATCACCGAGACACACA
The DNA here is from genome assembly GCF_000699045.2 of Agrilus planipennis. Lineage (NCBI taxonomy): Eukaryota > Metazoa > Arthropoda > Insecta > Coleoptera > Buprestidae > Agrilus > Agrilus planipennis. The sequence goes on from NW_020439124.1 coordinate 429,709, forward strand.
TACCTTTTCCCATTTTCACCAGGACCCCGGGGCTTACTCCTTTGTCGATTTGTCTCGTTTCAACTGACAAGTCCGTGACGGACGTCCTTTCTCTCTTGCGGGTTAATTTTCTTCTTAATCCGAAGACATAATATATAGTTGTCGTGAAAGTCCGTGAAAATTGCATTTATACCACCACCAAGCAAACGGATGACAAGTCGAGACGCGGAAGTATCGTCCTGTATTGCACACAAATGTATATCTACTATAATTGCTATACAGAAACACAAGATACACTGCGATGCAGAGAGTTCCATGACACGTGGCCGCAAGCATTCTCGCTTAGTTTGCAAATTGGTCGTCGACATGCGATGTTATGTGGCAGCACAGTAGCAATTCGAGTCTTTCGCCACTGATGTATGCTATTATGGTTTTTGTTCCGAGCACCCATACACATCTAGATTAATATGATTATGATCACAGCACGATTACACGATGCGTATCGAATTTCCGAGTGATTTTAGAAACGTTGACATTTAGTGGCGAGGAGAGAGAAAGCTAACTCACTTTTTTTTGTTTTTGGTTTAGGATAGCATAAATTAAAGGGTATTGGTCTCTTATTTTATTAATTATTGAGTGTTACCGTAGAAATACTTCCTCAGCTGTAAATAACCATTTTATGTAAGGATGCTAATTAGTTAACAGAAAGATCTGAATTTCTGTTGAGAGAGGACAGCGTCCAACCAGAATGTGTTGTACCAAATCGTAGTAAAGTTGATTATCATTTGCAAAATAGATAGACCATAACGTAAACTGAAGGATAACCTTATAATATGATATATATAACAACATAAACAAAACAAAAGAATGACTACAAAGGATATTAATTACAATTTTAGCTCATTTATTTATCTATAGGTAGGTACATGCATGACTTCTGTCCCTCCATTCAAATGATCGACACTTCTATGTATACGAATCATCTTCTTGTAGTTCAAGTGACGCCTATTGTGCCCCTTTTTGAGGTTTCCCTTAAGAAAAATAGGTATAATAAGTAATTTTTGTTCAATTTTTTTTCAATTCTAACGATATCTATTGATAAGTAGTTCAGCCTCACTGATACTTTTCCTTGATATAGCGGCTGCATAGTCAACCGTTCACCATAATACGGAAAGCGTTGATGATGCCATTTACTAAGTATGGCAAAACCTTTGTAGTTAATTAAAGCACACAGCAGTATTACCCAGGAGTCCAATATGATTTATCATCATCATAAGGTCGCCAGTCCTAAGACTGGTTGGACACGCACCTCCACTCTCCTATCCTGAGCTAATCTTCGCATTTCCCCAAAACCAAAACAAGCCACACCCTTAACTATTTGCGAACAGTAATCTAATCTAGATTACCTCTACCCCGCCTAACTCCTGTTTCTGCCTCTAATATGTCTCTGACTAGACCTTCATGCATGAGAAGGTGACCTACCATAGAGTCCTCTTCTCCTATTCTCTCTAATACCTCTTCATTCCTAACCTTCTCTATCTACGTTATCCTCATCATTCGTCTGCAACACTACATTTAGAACGCTGCTAACCTTTTCTTTTCCACCGAGCCCACTGTCCATGTTTCGCACCGTATCTTTTCCGAATTTCTAGATTGATCGTTCGCGAGCATAGAAGTGACTTCTTTTTATTGAAGGCGACTCGACCCTGCGCTATCCTCTGCTTTGTATCCCCACTACTTCTTCCGTAAATATAAATGGTAAATCAAAAATATTGCCTCATAACTTCTTCTTATAGTTTCTTACTTCCCAATTAACATCACAAGGAGCAAAGAAGCAGAAGAATGTCGTGAATCAAATTGCTTACGTAATTCTTGCTGAATCCCATGGATTTATTCGAGGAACAATAATGATCAGACACGAATAACTTTTCCTGGGGCAGCATTTACGCAATTGTGGTTGCTACCACAACCCAATACGCCCGTAGTAGTTACTACCTACAATTCTTTGCATAAAAGTCGAAGTTAATAATAAAGGTAGCGACGTGAGGTGTGTAGCTTCTTGCACGCATGGGTTGTGATTTAGCCGAATCGTCATGTCTCTCTCGTAAACGAATGGTAATAAGTCGCCGATCGTGACGGGTTGGCAACAACTGTTGTTCCGCATTTTTCGCTAATTTCGCTTCTTCAACGGCGTTCATAAGATTTGCATGAAACCCGAATCGCCATGAGCGCCCCCGAACGCCCAATGGCTCTGTTCTAGTTCCCAGCTCACCGAATCACGAATCGACCTTTCGTCGGTTGTTCACTTCTTCCTTCTTATATCCCACCTTCTTTAATAAATAGTTATGGGACAGCCAGGATTCCAAATTCATTTCTTTTTGCTTTTCCTTTCTCAGATTCATTATTTCTTAATAGTCATGCATTGTTCTTCCGGGATATTCCGCCAAAAACATTCCGGTAAAATTATCTCCCACTGTAGGTTTCGTCATCAAAAGAAGTTGATGAGGAAGGGTGCGCAAAATTAAAATTGACAAATTTCAAGCAAATTACAAGCCTGACGCTGGAAGCTGGCGGAAATTTTAAAATGGCGTGGATGCGCGGTGGCAAAAGTAAGCTGTTGTAGGTATAAAGATTGCAGCCCTCTTTCTTCAGTATTACTATCAGGGGCGTAGATTAAATATTTAAAAAAAGGGACTAGTGAGCAAGTAATAGACAGACAAACTGAAGAACTAATTGTTGATGTTGGTGACAGTGATAGAGATTCCCATGATGACACTGAATGTGAAAACTAACTATAAAAGAAAAGCAATAGGTTTATTTTTCTTTTTGGAAAAGTTATGTTTCTACATTATTTTCTAGTACGCTACTGTCCTATCTGTATTAATACTATAATTTAGGCCTACTGAAAGCTTATTTGTGTATCGGTTCCAAGTGACTTACCCAAATAGGTCATAAATGGGCAAGTACCTGCGCGACCTCTCGCCAGCTTCCTTCGTCCGACCTGTAACTACCTTGAAATTGAACTACTATTAGTTAATTTCAAGATAGCAACATTAACGACACAAGTTGACGAGATGCCTGAATTGAGATCCTTACTAATTCCTCATAGTTCCTGATGCGCTTTCTCTATTCAAGTTCACTATCATTTCTTACGACAAAAACATGAATGGGGCTTTGCCCATTCGCATACTACGTATCTCCGTGAAGTGTACAACACACTAGTATAAAAGTACAAAAGCTAACACGTATCTACGTGTACAAACGTATAAGATAACTAATGCAGTGTTTTTGGCCGAGGGCGATCAATTGCTGAGTGTGTTGTCCGCGTCTGCCTGCAGAACCTATGTGCTCGTACCTGTATCTGAGTGTAGTGTATGTATATTTCTTTGTGAACTGGCCACGTACTGTATTCTCACACCCGCGATTGCCGCTGTTCTTGCGCTTTCACCTCGACTTCTTTACGTCACGTTTGGAGACCGAAGACGGAAAACTTGGCCAAAATTGGTTACCCTAACCTCCACCGCAGACGAGGGTAGTCAGACGGAATGCGGACGGTTTGAAGCGAACCAGTATCAAAATAGTCGTTATCAAGGGTGTTTGCGTGATGCCCATGGAGTCAAGCAAGACATATGAAAAAGAGAGCAGTTTGGCATTGATTATATTTTTCTCAAGTTGACAAATTGCATGCTCTCTATTAATTATTGCGTCTCGTCAGGCCGCTTTGTAAAGATTCTCAGGTGCTCCTCTGTCCGTTGTTTCAGATCATCTTCCACATAACCAGGATAATGATCTTACGTTATATATGAAGTTCGTGGTTCATGTTCTAAATGACGATCTATGTTTGGTAGTTTCTATCAAAAGCAGACAAGAAATGTATTGTTCTAGACTGAACTTGGTTGACAGCTTCATGTCCTTTATTAATACGAAAAGTGGACCATACTCCACCAAGTCATTTATCGTTTTAACTTCGCCACAAACTTACTACTCACTTGGAATAAAACCAAACTTGTGCAGTAAAAAATACTCTTTCTCTACTTTATATGTTAAATTTAAATAAATTACATTTAGATTGATCAGGAATCTAGGATTTTTCAGTTGGGTCGCTTATCGTTTCAACTATTGAGTTTTACATGTTTCTCTCCTCAGTTTTCATGGATATTTGAGACTTCAATTAAGCAAGGCTCAACCTAAATGGTCTTTTAAGATTTTGTGAATGTAAACTCATCCAAATCGAGAGGAGATGATTGACCTTCGGGGGTGAGGATGGGGGGAATCGAAGGAGGTCTCCCCCACCACTGTACCATAAAAAGTTCGTGGCGGTCTCACCCCAATAAAAAGTTATGGGGGTTTAAAGTTAATAAATATGCCAATTTTTATACATTTCTAGGCATGTAAATATTTATATAGTCATTCTTAAACAATATTCAAAGGTAAAACTAATGGAAAAATACATAAAAATATTGAGAAAGTTATATAAAACATTATTTAAATATCTTTATCAATAGGGTAGGTTAGGTTAGGTTAGGTTAGGTTATCGGGTTTTGTTCAAGTGACCACCCTCTTTCGATCCCCCACCTCCACCCGCTTGAAAATATTTTTTTTATTGAATTTTATTTGAATTATAGTGTATTAAAATAATCAATTTTCAACCCTCACAACTTTTTATGGGGGTGAAACCACCGCAAAATTTTTTATGGGGTTTTACTCAGGTGACCACCCTCTTTCGATCCCCCCCTACCTTCTTATGATCCCCCTTTCCTCCACCCCCCTCTAACCCTCATAACTTTTTATGGGGATGAGATCGCCACGAACTTTTTATGTTAGTGGTGGGGGAAACCTCCTCTTTCGATCCCACCCATCATCTAGACATTTACCTATCCAACAAATGACATGTAGTCGACATTTGTTGATGTCTTTTAATTATTCATCTACTTAACAGTGAGGCATGCTCAAGCGTGAGGTTTCTTGAAGCACAAGCTCTCTTGTATGCCACGGCAAATGAAGAATGCTAAACTTTTTTATTTTTTGCCAGCATTTTGCATAATAGGCGCTGCGTACTTTGGTTTTCTTTAATTATAAATAATGCGACATTTGCGCAGTGCCTAGGCTTGTGCACTCCACACGGCCGATAATTCAGGGACACTTTGACACCTCGGACAAAATAAACACACGGTCGTTTGGGACGAATTGGCCCTTGTTGGACGATTTTTCATAGTAACGAGCTACAAGGGGGAACACGTAGTCACAAATGCATAACAAATGGGCGCCACTTCTATACGGACAGAATGCGCTGTGGGGCTACACGCTCGACGCTCAATGAAAATTCGGAACAAATAAAGTAACATACCGATGCTCATTTCTTTCGACAAATTCATTCACAGTCGAATAAAAATATGAATCTTAAATCGTTATAACATATCAAACTACTCGTTATAATATGTCGATATAGTCGAGACGTTAATAATTCAGTATATTTTCTTGTAAATTTGTGCTGTCGCCAAAAGGGTCAACTTTGGACATTGCAAAAGAAGTTAGAGACGAAATTAAATTTGGCGGTAAAGGTCTAGATAATGGCCCCCACCACCTTCGTGGGTAGGGGTGGGGGGATCGAAAGAGGAGGCCTCCCCCACCACTGTACCATAAAAAGTTCGTGGCGGTCTCACCCCTATAAAAAGTTATGGGGGTTCAAAGTTGATAAATATGCCAGCTTTTATACATTTCTAGGCATGTAAATATTTATATAGTCGTTCTTAAACAATATTCAAAGGTAAAACTAATGAAAAATACATAAAAATATTGAGAAAGTTATATAAAACATTATTTAAATATCTTTATCAATAGGGTAGGTTAGGTTAGGTTA
>NW_020439124.1:439867-477706 GCF_000699045.2 Agrilus planipennis
CATAATTACATTTTATTAATTACGAGTACACTGTCAAACAACACACAATTTCGAGAAACTGTCATTTTACTACTCCATCCTATATTGAATTTCGCATTAATTTTTTTTTCATACAGTTATATTACGATATTTAACCCTCACTACGTCATATATATCGATCAGGTTTACAGAACTTAACAAGCCTAATAACAACTGTAGCTCGAGTTATACCCATTACCATGGACTGCCTGCATGTATTTTAATAATTGATATATAAAAAAATATTTGAAATGCTTATTGACAAACGGATTTTGGATTTATAAAAAAATTCATTCTTCACGAATTAATCAATAATGAGAAAGAACTAAAAGAAAAAAGATTAACAGTGCCGTAGATTTTTGGGTTTTCATGCTTTTTGAGTTCAATAATAATAATATCAACCCACATGTACTAAATGATATTAACAATTAACATCATTTTAATCACTTTTTCAGTGAGACCACTAAATGAATTGTTTTTTTTTCGCTTCGTTTATTAAAGGATGATATTTTTACATTAGTAAGAACATTCAGTTATTTGTTAATTGATTATAATTGGAAATAGGGCACCGGGCGCATTTAGGCATTCTGGTATAATAATCGGCACCTGTGGGTGCATTGATTGGTCAGTTTTAATTTAGAGAGTGACTGAAATAAGCAGTAAGCTTTGAAGGGACAAAAAAAATGTTGCATTCCGAAACCGGCCCTGAGCGTGAATTGGCAACGTATAAGGAAATTTCTATGACAACTAAGCAATTACATCGATGAAAAATGTAAATAGTGACGGTTGTGGAGCGACTAATAAAGTAAATAATAACAGCTTATTAGTACGGTACTACACATAATAATCATTAGACGTCCATTGCGATTACAATTAATTAAATAACTGCTTTGTTAATTGCTGATAATATGTATACTATTTAAAGTACACCTCGATATGGTGTTAAAAACATAAAATACAAAATAAATACTCTTACAATATGGTTGCTGTAGCTGATGGAAGAGGCGTTGCAATGTTGTATTTCCCTGCGTGACCCTACCAGGACCGGATTAGTCCTTGCCTGTACTTTCAAGTACGTTTTTCTCGAAAACGATGGACTTTCTTACCACCAAACATTTATTTACTTTTCTTATTTTATAGTACCCTATCACCTACTGCAAGCTTGGTACTTATTTATGAAACATCCTGTTTGGAGAGTAAATGATTTATTAAATAAATTTTAAATATCACTTAAAAAATGGATGCTTTATGTCTGGTGTCATAGAGGTTCACTCCGTAGTATTTTAAATTGTTTTGACATATATTATAATAAAAGAAAACCGTGCCACAGTTTGACTTGGCTCTGGTGGTACTAAAACTTTCTCTTCTTGGAATTGATGCACTTTCTTACTTAATGTAGAAGCAGATGGGTTCTTTGTGCAATAAATGAGAAAAATATTCGGTTGGGATGTTTTTAGTTGAGTGTATGAGCAGTTTATTGTTATTTATTTCATGTAAAATCAGCTCTCGTCAGTGAATAAAAATTTATTTAAATTTTCTGACCTTTGTGTTCCTGAAATTTCTGATATTCCATGACCAGTTTGAACTTCTTTGACTTTCCTTTAAAATTCTGAAAGTATTTCAAAAATGTAGGCACATACACTTTTCTGATTATATATTCCATTATTAAATTGTGCTCTTTAGGTATTTTAAAGATACAGTTTCATGTTGTACCCTAGGCTTTGCCGTCCTTTCTAAGGAATACCGCTGTTTTCTGAAGGTGACCATCAATCAATAAACCGAAACGTTACAAATTGTGCGTGATTATAGGACTTTGTCTTTCACTGTCAAAAACCAGAAATATGACCCTTAATAATAGTTTTACAGTTCAGTTTTCTTGTTCGGATTCATTTTGATGATTTTTATTTCATAAGAACGGAAGCACTTTAGCTGTTCTTCGAAAGTGGTTAAGGACTTTACAGTTCGTCGTAGCAGTCTGTGAAAAAAACAATAAGGAGAGAAGAAAAAAAAAGAAAAGAAGAACTTAATATATGCCCAATGTTTGTTAGGTTCGGCGCATCGTGTTGTTTAGAATTATGACTGATAATTAGTATAACTACTGAAGGCAAAAGTCGCTCAGTCTGTTTTAAAATGTTGTTTTTGACCGGCCCATCGCGGACTTAATGATACGGTAGCTGCCTCCCGTTCATTTCCGTTGTTATTAAACCGAAAAGTTTAATTTGTTTCTCGACTCCCTAATTCGTGGTTTGCCGAAATTTTATATATTTTGTAATTTATTTCTTTAAAATGTGGTACATTTTATCTTGGCGCTTTGCGTTCTCAGAATCGGAAGGTGTTAGTATATTTCAAACGAGCTGGACTCTATTCTACAATTTATGGTTGCTTAAATATATTGAGTTTCTTTATCTATTTAATAATTATACGCCCAGAAGATATCATTAAAATTGAATGATGAGATTCATTTTACTTCACTTTTAATTAATATATTTGTATGTTTTGTATTTTTTTATTATCAATAGGTATTTATTACATCACTATGCCCAGGTGTACATGAACCTGTCTTAAACGGTGGGTATGTGGTCGGTTAACACATGCTATTTAGGGAAACCATTCCCACCACAGCATAATCCAAGCGCTTATCGGTTGGCACTTAACTCTTTTTCCATCTTAACCCAACCTAAGCACACAGCATATGTCACCCCGATAAACTTTCACGAATACCTCTTCTACTATAACCTAACTTAAAGTCACATCCTGGCCTGTATTCCTGTAAACAAAGGGAAGGTTATGACCACAACACTCATTTTGTTTACGAGGGTGGATTGATAAGTTTCCGGCCTGACCAAGAAACACTGTGATGAAAATAGTCACCTTTGTTCATTGCTGATAGTGTGCAGTACTATTTAAAGTTCACCTGTCCTCCCATTAGAAAACATTAATTACAACACCAGTATAAACACACGCTTCTGAGAGGCGCAAAAACATCCGGCATTTGACGTACTTCATTTACAGCGATCGTACAAGATCCTGTAAATCATTAGCGTTCTGCGCTGGGGTTTGATACACGCGCTGTTTCGTACAACCCCATACAAAGCAGCCAAATGGATTTAGAACAGAATTATGCGCCGACTTGGGGATAGAACCCGTACGTTTAATCTAGCATTTATTGTCGAGAAACTCACGCATTGATCAATGCAGTGATACTCTGCACTGACCTATGATACTGACATATTGATCTTCTTTTAATGACTTCAATTGTCTGCATATCGTGTGTGTAGTATAAGTTTACAGTGTTAAAAGAACAAAAAACTACTCTAGACTGACTGTAAACATAAACGTCGTCAATTACATGTAATCTAATTTAACAAATCACAAACAATATAAATTATAAAAATACAAAAGAAGTATAATACGGTTGCAGCTAAGTAGCATCTGATTGAATGCGGTGTTGCAATGTCGTATTTCCCTGCGTGACCCTACCAGGACCGGATTAGTCCTTGCCTGTACTTTCAAGTACGTTTTTCTCGAAAACGATGGACTTTCTTACCACCAAACATTTATTTACTTTTCTTATTTTATAGTACCCTATCACCTACTGCAAGCTTGGTACTTATTTATGAAACATCCTGTTTGGAGAGTAAATGATTTATTAAATAAATTTTAAATATCACTTAAAAAATGGATGCTTTATGTCTGGTGTCATAGAGGTTCACTCCGTAGTATTTTAAATTGTTTTGACATATATTATAATAAAAGAAAACCGTGCCACAGTTTGACTTGGCTCTGGTGGTACTAAAACTTTCTCTTCTTGGAATTGATGCACTTTCTTACTTAATGTAGAAGCAGATGGGTTCTTTGTGCAATAAATGAGAAAAATATTCGGTTGGGATGTTTTTAGTTGAGTGTATGAGCAGTTTATTGTTATTTATTTCATGTAAAATCAGCTCTCGTCAGTGAATAAAAATTTATTTAAATTTTCTGACCTTTGTGTTCCTGAAATTTCTGATATTCCATGACCAGTTTGAACTTCTTTGACTTTCCTTTAAAATTCTGAAAGTATTTCAAAAATGTAGGCACATACACTTTTCTGATTATATATTCCATTATTAAATTGTGCTCTTTAGGTATTTTAAAGATACAGTTTCATGTTGTACCCTAGGCTTTGCCGTCCTTNAAGGATGGTACTATAGAATGTCACCTCAAGGTAGGCCTAGTGGCGTCATCTCTTGGTTAGGCCGGAAACTTATCAATCCACCCTCGTATGTTGTCTTTTCTTATTAGAACCAATCATACAAAACCATTCTTTTACTACTAGATACATTTATTAGGCATATTCTTCTTTGACCTCCATTAACTTTTGACCCCTTGGGTTCTTGCATCTCAGGCCTCCATTAATGTCTTTCTCTAACTCACTCCTACAGCCCCATCGACGTACTTCAGATATCTAGCATGTCCTTTGACTAAAAATTAGCAATATTTTGACGTGCTATTGAACGTATCTAAATGCCTACATCTGGTGGTTAAATGGTAATTTTAATTTCAATGGCCAACAATACCATGCGCCCAAATTTGGACGAGTTATTCTAGCACATAAATAATTATTTCATCCACCTAAGAAAGCCACCGTGGCGAAATGATCATGGTGCTGGTATTAATGATTCTTGTAATTATAGCGTTGTGTTTGTTTTCGTTGTTATTCTCTATCAAGTTCTAGGGTTGTTCGGAAAGTCATTTCATTTTTTCCCGATAGTTGTTTTGACATATATTATAATAAAAGAAAACCGTGCCACAGTTTGACTTGGCTCTGGTGGTACTAAAACTTTCTCTTCTTGGAATTGATGCACTTTCTTACTTAATGTAGAAGCAGATGGGTTCTTTGTGCAATAAATGAGAAAAATATTCGGTTGGGATGTTTTTAGTTGAGTGTATGAGCAGTTTATTGTTATTTATTTCATGTAAAATCAGCTCTCGTCAGTGAATAAAAATTTATTTAAATTTTCTGACCTTTGTGTTCCTGAAATTTCTGATATTCCATGACCAGTTTGAACTTCTTTGACTTTCCTTTAAAATTCTGAAAGTATTTCAAAAATGTAGGCACATACACTTTTCTGATTATATATTCCATTATTAAATTGTGCTCTTTAGGTATTTTAAAGATACAGTTTCATGTTGTACCCTAGGCTTTGCCGTCCTTTCTAAGGAATACCGCTGTTTTCTGAAGGTGACCATCAATCAATAAACCGAAACGTTACAAATTGTGCGTGATTATAGGACTTTGTCTTTCACTGTCAAAAACCAGAAATATGACCCTTAATAATAGTTTTACAGTTCAGTTTTCTTGTTCGGATTCATTTTGATGATTTTTATTTCATAAGAACGGAAGCACTTTAGCTGTTCTTCGAAAGTGGTTAAGGACTTTACAGTTCGTCGTAGCAGTCTGTGAAAAAAACAATAAGGAGAGAAGAAAAAAAAAGAAAAGAAGAACTTAATATATGCCCAATGTTTGTTAGGTTCGGCGCATCGTGTTGTTTAGAATTATGACTGATAATTAGTATAACTACTGAAGGCAAAAGTCGCTCAGTCNCGGAAGTCTACTGTCATCAGCTGGACAAACTGAATGATGCACTTCAACAGAAAAGGTCAGAACTAATTTCAACAGAACTAATTAAGTTTCACCAAGACAACGCGAGACCTCACACAAGTTTGGTCACTCGCCAAAAGCTTTTACAGCTTAAGTGGGATACAATGCTACACCCACCATATTCTCCAGACCTGGCAGCATCGGATTAGTATTTGTTCCGGTCACTCCAAAATTTTTTAGACGGTAAAACCTTCACCTCAAATGAGGAGGTCAAAAAAGCCAGCAAAGACCAAAAATTTTATGAGCATGGAATTATGCTACCACCAGAAAGATGGCAAAAGGTGTTGGACCAGAACGATCAATATACAATTTAATAAAGTATTTGTTTATTATAGGAAAACTGTCTTTCATTTCCACAAACAAAAACGAAATGACTTTCCGAACACCCTATAGTTATGCGCACAAGCAACAATTCAACTTTTATTGCACCTACTGTAGAACTTGTTTAGTAGTCTTCTGTTTCAATGTTATATTAATTGGTAACGTACAATTTGAAATTGACTACGAACTTTGGTCTAGTACCTATGAGTTTTTAATTCGTTGAATTAGCCTGCGCAACGCGTTATTAAGGCCCTGAGTAGTAGCCACATCGACTTCTTAAACTTTTACCGCGTGCATCAGCATAGTAATAATGTGCCGCCTTCTCATTTAATTATTGCGTACGGTTCAAACGGTTGCGCATACGACCCAAGCTACCAATTAATGACAAGGATTAATGAAAGTGTAACGACAATACAGCGAACAATAATTAGATCCCATCAGTATTATTAATCTTCCATAGCTTCTTAAGTGGTTCGAAATCAATTGTTTTTAATTATAATGACCATGATCAAGAGGCTCGTTCACACAACTACCGTGCATTTAGTCGACTTTATACCTGTAATATGCGTAATAGCAATGCAAAATGGTCAAGTATGTCAGATGCAGTTTTTGTTTTGTTTTCTGTCAGATTCCTTTTCTGTAAGGCTGAGTACGTAACAACACTGTGATTAAGTGTTAGGCTGAACGTAATTAGTGATAGGTAATTGTAATTGTCTTACCATAATCTCAATTTCAAGAAGTGCATGATTATTATTTTTATTAAAAAAGAAACAACGATTGTCAAGTTTAGGTTTCTGTGTTTTGAAATATAAAAATAAAGGCCTTCTGCAAAGAATTCTCTAAGAAGGACACCGGTTCGATTCCGGGCCTGTCTGAGCTTCATACGTAGGGGAAAACCGGGAGACTTGCCCAGGTGGGAGAGTTGAGCCACCTTTCAAAATTGTATTTAAATTTAGCAAAAACGAAACGTTAAAGCATTCATTGGTCGCACGCAAGAGGCCAATCATAAGTATGCAGCGATTTTGCACCAAAGTGGTGTTGTTCGTCAATGACAATGTAAAACGTGTTTTTGTTGCTGCGGAATATATTTTTTTGTTTTAAGTAGTTTTGTGATTGCTGTCGTATTTATTGAGGTACTTATTGTGTGTTGCTATTATTATATTGCCAGACAAATGTAGTTTAACGTGTGCTAAGTTTTTTTTCATCTACGATCGGAGGTTTTTCTTTGTCATAACCTAAATGGGGAATTAGTGTGAGCGGGAGAGTTGAACCAGAGTGGTTGCGGGAGACTTGCTCAGTGGTTCATGTCTCCCACTGAAAGTGACAGTGAAGGTGGCGGAAACTTTTCTAATAAAAAAACTAAGAAGACCCACGGAAAAACTAAAGGAAAAAAAGATAACAAAAGTCAATCCGTCCATAAGAAAACTAAACCAAATAAAACCATAATAAAAAGCGACACGGAATCTGATAATGGAGATGTTGTGCCGTACGCTGATGATAATTTTGGAGAGAATCCTGTCATGGGAAATCATTGGTACTGCTTCGTTTGTCAAACGGTAGATGTTATGACTATGCATCTTTGTCTTTTATGTGGTAGATATGTTCATGAGTTATGTGTAGGGTTTACAGAAGATATCGAGGATTTCATTTGTCACGAATATGATGAGAAATAGTTTTCTGTGCAATATTAAAAATGCCTATTTGATTGAAAATTATTTTAAGATTGATTAGAAGTTAATTAATAGTTTTAATAAAAATAATTTTGAGACTGGTCAAAGATTGATTAGAAGATAGTTAATAGTTTTAATAAAAGTTAATAAAGACTGATTATTACAAAGATGAATAATAATGTTATCAGTATGAATGTTTGGTTATTTTGTTAAGATAATTATTGTTTTTTGTTGAGGTTCGATTAAAACAATATATCTTTTCTCAACGGGTGTACTGCTGTACCACATATATAAATACCTGATCGAAGGACCACCGTATAAATAAGACACGGAACTGTAAAATGTATATGTACATTTATTTACACTTTTACATAAGTAACAACTGATTATGAGAATTGTTCTCAGCTGAGTCTACCTTAGACTCTGGAAACTCAAAGTGGAGTTTTTAGTTGAAATGTTTTNGGAGACTTGACTCATCTCTCATTTTTTAGTAAAATGCCAATAAAATTTTACCTGCGCATTTATTAGCAATGCAATTAAGCACAAATGTACCTACTAAAGTAAGGCATCGCATAAGTGTATAATCGATTCTCTAAACCCAATAAACAAGTAATTATGATATTTTATATTAAAAGTGGTTCAACTCTCCCGGACTTCCCCTACACCTTTAACAATCTTTTTCGAATTTCTAAAAAGTCTTTTATTAGTTCTAAGCTCTCTTCGTGTTTCTATAGCAAGACAAATAGATAGTATTTACTGCGGATGTTACCAGCGTTGTCATAGTGTCACTGTGTTTATTTCCTTACGGGCATAGAAGGATTTAATGTGGCCGAAGATTAGCACGTATTGTTTTTTGTTGTGATTGGGGCTGAAAAGTCCAATATTTTTGGGACGCCTTGTATAAACTAATTTTTTGTGGTGAATTGGTTCTTATTATTTTTTCGCAAGTCATGCGAAGCAGTTAAGAAAAATTTCAGGTTAAAATTAAATGTGGAAGCTTAACTACCTTCCGACTACCAGCTTCTTGATTGCTTCATAAACGAAAATTATTAAAATAAAAAATGATCTGCAGGATAATTTACCAGTCACAATACTCCTCCCAGCCTGATTAAGAACGTTGAATACTTATTGTCTTAAAAAATTGACCTCTCAATTAATTGATATTTTAGTAACGAAAACAATGTAGGTACTGGACGACAAAGCCATAGACAGTGGGTTATTAAAGCCACCGAATTTATTACACTTTTGTTAAAAGTCACTACTCTATATCTAATATACTGTGGGTCATAATCGGAGAGGCCTTCTTCAGCTTCCTAAGAAGAAGCGTAGGAGAAGGTGGCTGGTTGCTGGTATAAGAAAGATGAGGTCGACGAAATTAGAACGGAAGAGAGTGAAATTTTATCTGTAGAATATTACTGATCTAATCCTAAAGGGGTGCGCATGCTTTATGAACCTGTTCAAGCTACTTCGGACTCTTTTTGTAATTCAGAAACTATTAAACCTGCACGCTTTTATCTTTGCATTGTTTAGAATCCCAATACTTTTCAAAAATTAATGGTATTGTAGCGAGCACGAGCGTGTTTGTGTGCGATCGGGCATACGTGTGTGTGAGAGGCTTATCGATTCACCAACTAGCCGCGGGCGCCTTTCTTCATGTGTGCCGTATTTGTAAACGTGTGTGTTGTACCTGCGTTTTAGGAAAGCAGGTAAACAGTTCAAAGAAAAAGAAACTTTTCCGGATGGTTCGAGAAGGTTCCCGAACGTAAACAAAAGAGTATTAAAAGGATGAAACGATCGCCGAAGAAGTTTAAGTTCTTCAATAATTAGTGTAAATAAATGGTATTTGTCTTAGAACTTAAATTTTGTTAACCCACGAACATTACAATACTTACAAACATAAATTTGGCCAAGTTTGACCACAGACGATTTTCAAGGCTGTGTATAGGTACTACTTTCACAACTATATTAGGTACTTTTAATATGTGAATACCTATACCGACTTATAGACATCGAGAATTAAATTCCGGCACAATCTTTTGATGTTTTTGACATAAGATTAAAGTCATATTACTTTTTGAATATGATCTAATAGGAATATTTTAAAAACGGCTTTTCTTTATACCTATCTTACGAAAACATTCTATTGTCATTTGACAAGGGTGCGTGGCCTGCTGGATGGACGTTCTTCTATATCCATTTAAAATTTTAGTCACGGTTAGATAGGTAAAAACTGCGGCAGTTTTAAGTTGTTTTTGACACATTTCAAATTTCAGTAGCTGCCTCTTATGGGCATAAATAGCGGTTTTGCATTCAGACTGGAAGCAGGTAGTTATAGTCAGTCAGTCTTTCTGTCCGATTGTCAGCCGCTACATTTGGGCGTTGCCGAGAAATTTTTCGGCTGTCTTTTGTTGAACTCCGAAATTCTTTAATTAAATGCTTTACGAATGAGGGGGGAGTGGATACAAAAAACACCGCAGTGTTAATTCTTTCTACAACGAAATTCAAAGGATAGAGATACATTTTCTTTCACTTTCGAATGTATTACATGAAGTAATAATTCAGTTCAAATACTTACAACTATTTAAGTAGGTAATTTATTAGAATATACCACAAATGGCGCGGTAAAAGCCATCTGTAGTACGATGCTACATTTTAGGATTACGTATGCTCTAACAAGGTCTATTTAAATATATGGATATCTACTTGCTGAAACGAATCCCGGCGTAGCTAACCTCAACGTGATAGGCACGTTACCATAATCGAATAAAATTATTTGAAGTGATCTGTATTCTGTCGAAACTGCCAGACGCGGATCGCGATTTCGATCTTTTTGGATCTCATCAGCGCGTCGCAGGCAGCTCCGACAGAACACAGACCAACTTTTACCTGCTGTCTTAACAGTGCGTTTTAGAAAATACNCGGTAATTGTCCACAATTGGGGCTCCAAACCTAAATCCCTCCAAAAATTTTTTCATCGAAAGGTGGTGGAGACATTTTTTTATGATTTTTGAAATGATAAATTTTCAAAATTGCCCCAATTCTGGATAGTAACCTGCATTGATGACGTTATTGTTTGGTTAGGTAGATTTATGACAGATTGGAGTTAATTAAATGCCCCTGTACCTACATGTTAGAGTATTTTATTCACAGAAAGCGTTAGTTTTATGCATTTCCTAGTACAGCACCGGAATTTCATACAATTCCTAGAATTGGGGCGCCAGACCAAAATCGCTCCAAAAATTTTTTCATCGAAAGGTGGTGGAGACATTTTTTTTTGATTTTTGGAATGATAATTTTTCAAAATTGTCCCAATTTTGGAAAATTACCTGTATTGGTAACGTCATTGTTTGGTTAGGTAGATTTATGACAGATTGGAGTTAATTTAATGCCCCTGCCTCCCTATATGTTAGAGTATTTTATTCATAGAAAGCATTAGTTTTATGCACTTCCTAGTACAACATCGGAATTTCATACAATTCCTAGAATTGGCTCCAGACCATTATATGTCATTATAGTAACTTGTTTCTATTAAGTATATTAAAATTTATTGAAACTGTAATTGTCCTCTTATATCTAAATATTCTCCAAAATATTTGAATATTCCTTGATATTCAGTATTACAAGTGAATTAGGATTTAGGGCTTCAAGGTAAGAGAGTAGCAAGATTATCTTGAATTACCGACAGAAGGTTTTTATATAACCGATGATAAGATTATTTGGGTTATAATTTAGCTCTACTAATAACAACTTATTTTACAGTAACTTTTAATTTGCTATCTACTGAAACCTGAAAAAGAATGCGACCTGAAATATCTTTAGAAGTGTGTGAAAAGTGTTTGTTAGTGTTACCAAACTGTAACGGCGTGACACGTTAGACGTAATAATTGTAATTCCTGCTAAAGTCGGCGACTCCTCGAGGTAAATTTGACACATTGCTTTAGGATCGTCGTAAACTAGATAATTAAAAAACTAGATCGTACGTATAAGAAGCTGTAGACGATAAAAATTTACGGTTCGCTAGTTATAATTTTCTCGGTTTCTAAAGAAGCGATCGGTCGCGTTTGTTGTAAAGTTATGGTTTTATTAGGTCCCTAGGATCGTTAAAGAAGTAATCTTCTCTTAAAAACTCCGGCCAACTTAGCACCTTTTTATGGCGCGAATGACTTTTGCACTAAACAAATACCACAATAAAACCATACAATGGTCGATGAATTGACTGTTCAAAATGCCGCGCGGGCAGATCGTCGGACGACATAAAGGGGTGATTATTATAATGAAAAGTGACGATGGCTATGGTAGTTGTGGCTTAATTGGTTAATTGGATATATACCCGACTTAGTTACCTTCGAAAAACACATATATAAAGGCTACCTTCTTGGAACCTACAACGAAATTCTAATGCTTCACTTGGTTATTCATTCTTACCTATTTACTACGGAGTTGACGCCATCAACATCATTAAAGATAGTACAATTGTAGAGATAGATATACAGGGGTAAAAGATTAGTATGCGTAGATTTGCAGATGATATAGCAGTATTAGCATCTAACAAGGAGGAGCTAGAGTTAGCTTTAAATAAAATGGAAGAGGTGTTGACAAAACAATATTGCATGAAAATAAGTAAAAGAAAACAAAAATACTGGTTTCCAAGGAAAGAAAAAGTAAGGAAAAAGCGAATATAAAGACAGGAGACGAAAAATTAGAAGAAGTGACTGGTTTCAGGTATCTAAGAAGTCGGATAAGTCAGGACGAAAGAAGTAGTAGGGATATAAAGCAGAGAATAGCTCAGGATTGAGTAGCCTTTAATAAAAAGAAGTCACTTCTATGCTCGCGAACGATTAATTTAGAAATTCTGAAAAAGGATAACGTAGATAGAGAAATGTGGTGTTATAGGTGGATGATGAGGATATCGTGGGTAGAAAAGGTTAGAAATGAAGAGGGTATTGGAAAGAATAGGAGAACAGAGGACTCTATGGAAGTCAATAAAAAATAGGCGAGATAGGTTGGTAGGACACCTTCTCAGACATGAAGGTTTAGTCAGAGACATATTAGAGGCAGAAACAGGAGTTACGAGGAATAGAGGTAGACCTAGATTAGATTACTGTTCGCAAATAGTTTAGGATGTGGGCTGTTCTAGTTTTAGGGAAATGCGAAGTTTAGCTCAGGATAGGAAAAAGTGGAGGTACGTGTCCAACCAGTCTTAGGACTGACGATCTTATGATGATGAGATAGAGAAGGTTAGAAATGGAGGGGGGGGGTATTAGAAAGAATAGGAGAACAGAGGACTCCATGGAAGTCAATAAGAAATAGGCGAGATAGGTTGGTAGGACTTCCCAGGCATGAAGGTCTAGTCAGAGATATATTAGAGGCAGAAACTGGAGTTACTGGTCACAAATAGTTAAAGATGTGGGATGTTGTAGTGTTAGGGAAATGCGAAGATTAGTTCAGGATAAGAAAGAGTGGAGGTGAGTGTCCAACCAGTCTTAAGACTGAAGACCTTATGATGATGATGATGATTGATATTACATCAGCATCATCAGTCTTATGACTGGTTAGACACGCACCTGCACTCTTTCTTATCTTGGGCTCATATTTCCCTTTCCTTAAAACTAGAACAACCCACATCCTTAACTATTTGCGAACAGAAATCTAATCTAGGTCTACCTCTACTCCTCCTAATTCCTGTTTCCGCTTCTGATATGTCTCTAACTGGCCTCTCCCCATTTCTAACATAGCTGCGCCGAAATCCTTAGCACGAAGGAGGTTCAGCGGGCTACCTGGGCCTCTCGACTAGGGAGAACACGCCGATTCGTTTGGTGTAGCGCCTATGCTTCCCAGATCATCTAAAGGCACACAAATTTAAAATTATTTTGGTCTGAATTACGATTATGGAAGATAAATCAACCTGCCAAACCAAAAATTCGAAAAACCGCGGTCAAGCGTATTACCTACTGATGACTGCAATTAACATCTGTCTTGTACTAACGCTGTGGTCAAAAATTAGTTTACCAACTGACACCCTTTAACAGATAACCACTCTCCAAAGCACCTGCAAACTTGTAACCTCCTGACAATAACAAATGTTAATGTGATAAGAGTTCGCAAAACTACTTCGATTTACCTACGTATATCGAAAACTGTCATTCAATGTAGGAAACTGATCGTTTGTAGTAGTGGACGAGTTTGCTAATGAATATGGCCGTTGACATTGAAAGAGACGCTTTGGGATAAGAATAAGAAACAAACAGTACGAGTAAAACTTAACGTATTGCCTCGCAATTCATTAATATTGACTGGTGCAGCGGACGCTATGTAACCAACGTGTGCCAATACGAATGATACGGCAGGCATAGGTACATGAACGTAAGCAATCTTTAGATTTATACACACGGTTGTGCATAAAGGTTGGGACATACCACCCTGTCTCAATAATGCTGGTTCAGTTATCGACCGTGTGCTGTTTTTTAGAAATTTCCAATGTCAAATGGAATTGTTATGAATAATAATAATATTATAACTTGAAAATCTTGGTGGATCAGACAATAGATAAACTCTACAACTAAGAGCGCTAATCCTGATTAAAATTTTGACATGGAGACAGCTTAATAAGGGTGGGCTGCTTTGCTCGTGTGAATCCCTTGAGGCTACCCTATAAGGAGCACCAAAAGCATTCGTACAACACTACAACTAAAAGCGCTAGTTCCGATTATAATTTTGACAGGAAGACAGATAGCCTCTCCATGAGATTCGTGTGGATCCCATGAGGCTACCCTATAAGGTGCACCAAGGACATTCGTACAATACTGCAACTAAAGGTGCTAGTTCCGATTATAATTTTGACAGGAAGACAGATAACCTCTCCATGAGATTCGTGTGGATCCCATGAGGTTACCCTTTAAGGCGCACCAAAGACATTTGTACAACACTGCAACTAAAACCGCTAGTCTCGATTAAAATTTTGACAGGAAGACAACTAGGCTCTCCATGAGGCTAGCCGCATTGCTCGTGTGGATACCATGAGGCTACTCTATAAGGTGCACCAAAGGTATTCGTACAACACTACAATTAAAACCGCTAGTTCCGATTACAATTTTAACAGGAAGACAGCTAGGGTCTCCATGAGGTTAGCCGCATTGTTCGTGTGGATTCCATGAGGCTATCCTAAAAGGCACAGCAAGGACATTCGTATGACAGTACGAATATCGTTTATGCCTTTCCTGTGAATAAATGATCGCTACCCGATTAAAAAGAATTGGGAGAATCAGTCGAATTATACTACCTGATAATTTTCCAATATGACCCTCTAGCAGATAACTACAAGTTTGTCAAAGAAAGAAAGTGTTTCTATATTTTATGATGTCCACGGCTTACCATATTTCAGCATCGCTGATTTCCTTGTGGGGTCGTAATGAGAAACATGAGGGGAAATCCCTTTATATACATGTTCTTCGTTTGCTGCATACAGTCACATGTTAGATGAGGCATCCTCCTTATGATTTCTAAGAAAGGTATCGATGTGCACATCTAAGAACCCATAATCGTCCTCATGACTGATAATGAGAATTAATCTATTATATATGAAAACACTTTGTAGTGGTGTCTCATATTTTTTGAAAGTTAAATCAATTCTGCGATATTCCATCGATCTCAACTGTCTGTGACCCTTGCACCCACAGTCTCCCGTTGAAATAAACACAAAAAAAACTTGGGACGTTTCATCCCCACCATGCCCTACTAATGCTGGTGGACGGGCAGCACCTCGAGACTACGCCGAAGGGTAAGAGTGGAACGCCTTCATTTAGAAATTGTGGAAATGGGTAGGTGGTGATTGGGGTGAGAAAGATGAGACGGAAGGAATGAAGATGGATGAGAGTGAAAGATTATCAGTGGAGTAAATATTACTATCCCAGTATTTGTCTAAATGATCCAGGGAAATCACAGAGGAACAATCCATGACAGATGGACCCAGAAGCGAGCTGGTGTCCTCCTAAATACTAGGCAGTGGTCTAAACCACTCGGTACATTTACTCTCCTCCAACTTATACTCTTCCTGATAGAGGCGGTCCAGTTAAGGAATATAAATAGTTTTCAGTGCAGGACCTCTGGAAAAAGGCGATTTTGCACTAAGCACACCAGCATCCTGAAAAATGCACCAAATTTTAGTAATTAGGCAGCAAAGCTACATAAGAAGGTATCCAATTTTTGGTAGTTCCGCAGCACCCATACACCAGCCACCTTTGGTACATATATATGGAACAATATTTTAAAAATGACGTAATGAAAAGGAAATTTTTACGTCGTCTTCAAAACCTGAGAGAAGTTCGTTAGCAATTTAAGTTGAGCACGAATGCATTCTGATTATAAAGTGGACTGAAGGAATGTAAAGAGGTGGAAGCTATTGCAGAATGTCCATAAAGAAGCGTCGCTTACATGGTAAGTCGTCAGCGACTGTCCATTTGGCCCGTTGATCATGTGCTACGTATAATAAGTTAACAGGGGCGTAGTTACACGTGGTCGATATGTGTGTGCGTGTGTGTGTGTGTACTTTGTCTGTGTGTTGTATTGAAGACGTTTCTCGCGTGTTTGAAATGCCGTCCGGCGACTATGCTGCGCGGCCGATGAACATGTCCACTCGATGTAATTCTACACCGGCGCGCTCATGTCTTATCACAACATCAACACTTCGAAGAACCATATTCTTATTAACATATAAGGGACATTTCGTGGACATGCGACAGCGGCGTGCGATTAATGAAATCGACGGAAACGATGGGTGGGGCATTAGGGATAATTTTACGTAAAAAATTGCGGTAATTGTCCACAATTGGGGCTCCAAACCTAAATCCCTCCAAAAATTTTTTCATCGAAAGGTGGTGGAGACATTTTTTTATGATTTTTGAAATGATAAATTTTCAAAATTGCCCCAATTCTGGATAGTAACCTGCATTGATGACGTTATTGTTTGGTTAGGTAGATTTATGACAGATTGGAGTTAATTAAATGCCCCTGTACCTACATGTTAGAGTATTTTATTCACAGAAAGCGTTAGTTTTATGCATTTCCTAGTACAGCACCGGAATTTCATACAATTCCTAGAATTGGGGCGCCAGACCAAAATCGCTCCAAAAATTTTTTCATCGAAAGGTGGTGGAGACATTTTTTTTTGATTTTTGGAATGATAATTTTTCAAAATTGTCCCAATTTTGGAAAATTACCTGTATTGGTAACGTCATTGTTTGGTTAGGTAGATTTATGACAGATTGGAGTTAATTTAATGCCCCTGCCTCCCTATATGTTAGAGTATTTTATTCATAGAAAGCATTAGTTTTATGCACTTCCTAGTACAACATCGGAATTTCATACAATTCCTAGAATTGGCTCCAGACCAAAATCGCTCCAAAAATTTTTTCATCGAATCCGGTCATTCCCCATAATAGAATTAGATATTAGAAAGTGGGAGAGACAATAACAGTATTATAAGTATATACATAAATATAAAAATGTTTTCAGTAGTTTGGGACATCTTGCTACGATCTTGAACTACTGCACTGATTTTTTGCGACTGCAGATGCGTGGGCGGATGTTAAAATTAATTGCGGATGTTCCGCTCTTGCGGATGCGGATTTCGTTACATCTCTACTCTTTAATACATACCTCATAGAACGTTTGGATTTGGACCTCTATTTATTAAAACATTTTCAAAAGTATGGATGATCAGCAGAATAATTTGGTTTCAACAAAACAGGTCAGTTTCTGAAGAAATAACAGAAAAGTAACCTTTTTCTGCTTGTATTCGAACGAAAATTAAATATAAATATGTCTTTTGTTTTAAGAAATATCATAATATATTAAAGTAAATTATTTAAAGGCTTTTATAATCCACATATTATATATTATTATATTTTAACCAGTCAAAGGTGACAAGATTTTATTAGAATAACAGGTATTCACAGATCGCTCAGGATTCTATTTACGATGACGACCGTCGATAAAGACGAAACCAGTTTACCGTCAGTATCGGCATAAATGAATTAATTAAGGGCACGTTTAACTGCGGTAGACCCTCGAAAAATTAGCCCGATCACTGGGCCTTAATTGATACATCTAACGATGACTTGCCGAAACGGCTTGTTAATTATTATTAAATGGATGCATCTACCAGGCGGCATATTAATACGTATCTAGAGAGAACCGCCTGATGCCTCCAGCCATCAGACATGCGAAGTTTAATCAAAAGCCAGTCGATGCCATGACGACGTTTCGTTTTTGTTACGTTGTAACACATTCAACAACAATAACCTTTCGACGACGCGTATTTTGTTTTCACCTACCGTTACGAACAGCTTTTGTTTATGAAGATCATAATGGGCTCAGTTGTTTGTCTGCTGTGGTATGGCATCTGTTAAAGCTTCTACCATAATCGACTGAAATTCAAAATTGGGAATGACTGCGTTCAGTTCTAGGGTTAAAAATTTTATTTTTTGATGAATTTTAATTATGCTAGAGAATACGACAAATGGCGCAGTAAACGCCATCTGTAGCACGATGCTACTTTTTAGGATTACGTATGCTTCAACAAGGTCCATTTAAATATATGGATATCTACTTGCTGGAGCATACGTAATCCTAAAATGTAGCATCGTGCTACAGATGGCGTTTACTGCGCCATTTGTAGTATTTTCTAAAACGCACTGTTAAGACAGCAGGTAAAAGTTGGTCTGTGTTCTGTCGGAGCTGCCTGCGACGCGCTGATGAGATCCAAAGAGATCGAAATCGCGATCCGCGTCTGGCAGTTTCGACAGAATACAGACCACTTCGAATTATTTTATTTAATTAGCCTCTTCTTCATATTTAGTAGTCGTGAGCAAAACTTCAATCAGGTAATCAGATGAATTACAGTTCTGATCTTCTTTTTGACGGTTCTCATTGCAATGGCATACTGTTGTTGTTGTTATTGTTATTATTGTTTATACACGTCTTAAAATTGTTCTTTTTTTTAATTGGCATTCCAAATTAAGTTCTTTTGCCTCTACCTGTGTGGATAGTTGGTATTGATGGTATACCTGGGTATACCGTCGTCCCCGTTTATAAATTATTCCGAATAACTTAACGGCAATTGACTGTTCGCATATAATTGTATACTTCCTAAACAATAATACAACCTCAATAATAATTATAGTTGTGCACGAGCATGGGCATGGACATGTCGTCGTGCCTGTAAATAAGCATACCTGTCTACGCCGTTCACTGTAGGTACTAGATGCCACTGGCGTATCGAATGCTTTTGTAATTTGAGAAAATATTTTTGATATCGCTAATGAAAATATTGTGACGGGATTGTTTATTTACGATCTCTACCCCCCTCTTCTTATATTTCTACTGATTCGTGGACAATCAAAACGGAAGTCCATTGCTTGTCACAAGGGATCGATCGACATGCATGTAAGTGCGATATCGGTCTACATCCCTATCGGCATAATAGAAATATTAATTACTGGCGACCCGCCCCAGCTTCGTAAGGGTGCAATGCTGATACTTAATATACTATTGAATGTCTTTATATACAATATTTGCAGCTTTTTTGTCATTAAATAATACAAACCGGCCCCCCGGCCGGTACCGCCGCAACCGCTATGTCCCTGCATTTTAAATATATAATATCTTCGAAAATATTCATTTAAATTACATGCTGTAAAAGCCATTTTGATCTATATTAAATGCACAATGTATTTAAAAGTACTTAATTGGATAAGGATTAATGCTGTATTGCTTAAAATCGTTTCGTAAATAAGCCATTATTTCTCATAAAAAGTAAAGGATAAAAAATGTTTACTGTGGGTTATCTCTAAGAGATAGACATATACCATCGGGTACTTTTTTGTAGATCTTTTTAAGATGTACAATACTGTGGTACATTATTTTGATCTATCTCGTAGGGTTCAGCCAGCGTTTGCAATGTAAGCGCAAAAAATGTGTTTATTTACGACATCACATTAAAAACCTCTAAAATTATCAGTGTTTCTCTACTATATTATGCATGTATTATACATACAAACCTTCCTCTTGAATTACTCTATCTATTGAAGAAAAACCGCATTAAAATCCGTTGCGTAATTTTAAAGAACTAAGCATAGATACATAGGGACCGACAGCGGGAAGCGACTTTCTTTTATATTATATAGTGATAGTGATTATGCACTTCAATTTTTAGACATTAAAGCACAAATAAAGCTAAATAAAAAACGAATAAGGGTGCATTATTTTTATATTTTTTTGTTTTATTTTTTAATTATTGTTACACTTACGAATGTGTTTTTGTGTATTAATTGTCTCACCCAAGAGATGTTCGGCTTTAGCCCATGTCGCTTAACCCACCTGGAGGTGTGGTTTTGTAATCAATAACGAACATTATGCACCCTATCAGCTCTGATTTCTGCATATTAATCTGTTTATTGTTTTATTTATAGCACCAATTTCTAAGCGTATGTAGTGTCTTGTCTAATTTACAATAACATAAATCTAATCTATACGCTCAACATTTGAATTTAATTAACGTATAAACTGAATAAGTAACTGTAAACAAAAAAAAATAATTTATTGCTATCAATTTATAATTTGCATCCTTGATAAAGCCAAAGAGCAATAGGCGAAACGTCGGAATTGGTTTTTATTAATTAAACATTGTATCTATTTACCTAACCCTTAACCGTGGCTCAATTTTTTAGAAAATAAAGGGAAGAAATGGGAACCATTCATACTGTAATGCAATAAAATTAAATTTTCTGGCATCTGTCCTTCCTGGGGCCAAACAATTTTTTGCATTTTATAATAAAACGACCTATATTTTTATGATTAAACAGTGTTAAACGGTAACGGTTATTTATTTATTATTTATTAAACAGTGTTATAGACGATATATCGGTATTGGTCACAAAAATCATATCGATCGATCTCTAAATGTCACATTAATTGTAGCAGTGGCACTTAAATCTTCACAGTTTATATTATCGGGTAGAAACACCTGGCGTGTACACTTCCAATTTCACCAACAATTTTTATTTAGGAAACTAGTTCTTCCCCTGCCCGCGGTCATTTTTATTGCTCTACTATGACGTAGTGTCGGCCATCATTCTTTTGTAATTGTTGCAGTTGTCGGCCATCATTCTTTTTCAATTGTTGTCGCATTGTCACTGATGTCGGCCATTATGGTTTTTTATTAGATATCTATATAGTAACCAGTGATTCAAATTTAAAGGAATTGTTTGTATATAGGTATGCAACACATCGTACACTTCAGCATAAGAAATTGCTTATACTAACTACGTAATACTACTTTGCCCTGTGTTGACAGCACTTATATATTTTTTTATATATATAATATTCTAATCCAATCTCAACTGTTACTACAGTCTTCACTTCGGGAGAGGATTGGACCTCTCCAGACTTCTTCCCGTACCATAGTAGTGCTTCCATTCGTGGTTAAGCATATATTTAGTCTACGCCACTGTTATTATTGCTTGATAGGAGTACGGCGCGGGACAATCCCGTCCCGGAGTTCGGTTGAAACGCCGCTAACATTTTTACGTGTATTTCTGTGTGGTCCCTGTCTGTGACATTTATTGCCGCCTCCACTGCAAGCTCCACGTCTTTATACGCGTCCGTCTCCGCTGCAACGTCGACGCTGCTGGCGCACCGCGCCGCGCCGCGTGCTGGGAGTGCTCGAACCTCTCGGAGACGCTGTCGTAGGTTAAAAGTCTCTCTCGTCTCCAAGTAAGTAGTGGACATAAAGTCGCCACTGATTTATCGTGTCCGTTAAGACATTTCGGCTGTAAAAGGCCCATTTCCAGTGGTTTAATTGTGAATTAACGTTTTCGAAAAATAAAACTCGCATCGCAGACGATAAATTATATTTCGTGAATATCGTCCGGGATTTCGCCGAGAGAGACGCGGGCAGTCGCAGAAACTTTGGGTTTGGGTCCCATTTTGAAACGGATGACTCTATCGGCCAAATGAGGTCAAACTTATTGTTTTTACTTGTAACTTGTACTTTAGCTTCTAAAAGCCGTTCATGGCTTTAAGAGTTTCTTTTCTCTACTTAAATCCTTTGTTAGTGAAGGCGAAAGGTAAAGGTTATATGACATTTTTTACTTCGTAAACTCAAGAAGAATAGGGATAGGATCATAGAGTTGCTTAATGTAAAGGCGTCATCAAATTGTGCTCAGCAAGTCGCTGCATTTTGTATCTTTAGAAGTCTTTTTGCATAAAATCAAATATTAAGTGTTTGAAAGTTACTTAAGGATGTTTGGGAGGTATGTCAAAATGCTACGAGACAAATAGAAGAAGAACGTTCCTCATTCAATTCTAAAACTCCTGTAAAAATTACAAATCGATTCACTAAACCGTTAAGACGTTATTGAGATTTTAAAAAATTGTAATTTCACACGTCATTTTATGGAGATTCGTTAACCGAACACATTAAATTTATTTTTATTAACAGAAAAAAAGCTACCAGAAATTTCAAACTTTTATAATAAGTAACTTGAACTCTGGAGAATCACTTTAGCGTAAGGTTATTCAAATTCACTAAATGGTTATCGAGGAAAAAATGAAAAATTAGCTGAAAATCTCGTTTTTACTTGATAATATAATGATAATATTTATAATTGTCTGAAATAAATGCAATTTTAAAGTTTTAATTATTATTTAAACATATTAAAAAGTTTTACGCTCATTATTAATAGAGATTGAAACTAAATATTTTTTTGTTTCGAAGTTGAAATCAAGGCATATTCACTGCCAAAAGTCAGTTAAAAATTTTCCATATTATTCGTTATTTCTTATTTGATTCAAAGTTTTTGGTCAAATTCCAAATTTTCTCTCAAACCGTATACTTTTTTTAGTATAGATAGTATTTATTTACCTCATGATATACTGCAAAACCTAATCAACCATGAATTTCTAATTTTATGTACTCTTGTCTTCGATTGTACCTCCCAAACATCCTTAAGCCACTACTGTAGCATTCGATTATTGCGATGAGCAAGAACTGCCTTTAATCCTGAGAAATGTCTGACCCTGTCACTAATCTCTTCACTTCCATATGAAGATTAAGGAAGTCGTAGATATGTAGGAGTAGCATTTTGTTCAAAAGACGAGTATATAGAATGTACGTATGTTAATTCTTCAAACGATTCGTTTTATTAGACATCATATCGAACTGAATTCATTCAAACTACCGGCTTCTTGCACTAGGTCGTTACCAAACAAGTAGTGCAATAAGTAATAATAAGTAAATATCATTAATCTACGTCGTGAGGTACGCGAAGCCGACGGAGTTTGTGCAAGATCACACGTCACATGGACGCCCTTCATTCGTACCAACTATTAATAACTTCATACGGCTTCTCTGTGTGTGCACCAGGGCTTGCATCCATCGGGAAGTTTTAAAATATGAATTCTACCATCCGGTGGGCGTCGTAAGCGATTATAGTTCATAAAAGGCGTTATGGCCATATATATATATATAAAAACATCAATCATTTAGGATTCATAAAAATTTCAAGTGGAGTTAAAGTTTAGCTGAGGTCAAGACGCTGTGATAGCTCACAGTTGGTAGGCATGGTACCGTTCGTTGAAGCCAAAGGTCTACCGATCGAGCCGCATAATGAATAAAGTATGCCAGAAATTTCCCTGAACGGAATAGAAAAATCAACGGTGCATAGAAGCTTGAAGTGTTCCTAATCATTACCTACTGATTTTACTAAAGTTGGTTGCTTAGTAATAAGGCGTTTTTATGCTTACGGTGGTTATATATTAGTGTTCGCCAGCATGTTGATCATGAAGATGGGCAAACTCTTGAGAGCAACGAACAGAGTACCTAGAAAGTTTCCAAAATATCGGAAATTGATATGGGGTCTAAAAAATTACGAGATAAAAGGCTAATTTGAAATAATTTATAAAAGAAAATTAATCTGAGAGGTACCGATTATGTCTCAGCCCAAGCAGGACACTACAAACCCCTGACAAGGTTTTTTTTTCTAGTAGTATATGGAATAGATTAATAGATTATTTATTAAAAGTGCACATATGCAATTCACAAATTGAAGATCTTATGAAGATGACATGGACCCAGTAAGGTAAAATTCATTAATTCTTCTTTGAACCTTAAACCTCTTTAATGCGAGCGTTTACCAGAAGTCCTTTTCATGGTGTTAAATTGTGTTAAAGGAAATTAATAAACGATCTAGAAATCTGAACTTAACTACACTCAAGTATGCCGTTACACTCATAGTAATTAGTAACCATAGGTACCCGGGAGCTTGGGACTGATTGGGGAAATGGGAAAATGAAATGAATTTTCCAGAATACCATAGGTTAAGGATGTTTTCCCAAAATTGGATTAGATGGAAAGAAGTCAAGTTCAAAGCCTTTGAAAAGGAAAGTACTCCAATTGAAAAATTATTGTCACACCGAATGACATCAATTAGACGAGGACGGTAAAGTCTGAAGAAATTATTACATACATGTCTTCTTAATACAGTCGAACCTGGATAAGTGAGAGCTCAAGAGACCGCGATATGTTTCTCTCTTATAGAGGTATTTCTCACTAACCCGAGTTTCTAGCTTACAGAGTTACAGGAGGAATTTGTCTCACATATAGAGGTCTATAAAAATACGGTTCAACACATTGAGTTTTCGTTTAGACATTATGAAGAAGTACAGGACCTTTCTTCGCAACTGCTTTTATGAACTGACTGCAATAAGATTGATAAACAAGCCGGTACGCACATTTGGCTATAATAAAATAACAAAGACTTACTCGGTCATTCGCAGATTTGGTTATTCGAATGAAGTAAGATTCTCTTGAAATTTAAGAGCGAGTCATAAAATAGCAAAAGTAAACTGTCGCTTATAGAGGTTTAGACAAGTAGCAATCTCACTTAAAGAGGTTCAGGCATGAAAAATGACTTATACGGGTTTTATGTTTCTCACTTATTGAGGCTTTAGAAGGGCAAAATGACGGAACCAGGCAAATACTCTCATTAATAGAGTTTTCTCGCTTACCCACTTCTCAATTATCCAGGTTCGACTGTATTTTGAATTGAATTGAGTATTTTAGAAAATACTACAAATGGCGCAGTAAACGCCATCTGTAGCACAATCCTACATTTTAGGATTACGTATGCTCCAACAAGGTCCACTTGTTTGGATATCTACTTGCTGAAAACAAATCTCGGCGTAGCTAACCTCAACGTGATAGGCACGTTACCATAATCGAATAAAATAATTCGAAGTGGTCTGTATTCTGTCGAAACTGCCAGACGCGGATCGCGATTTCGATCTTTTTGGATCTCATCAGCGCGACGCAGGCAGCTCCGACAGAACACAGACTAACTTTTACCTACTGCCTTAACAGCGCGTTTTAGAAAATACCACAAATGGCGCGGTAAACGCCATCTGTAGTACGATTATACATTTTAGGATTACGTATGCTCCAACAAGGTCCACTTGTGTGAATATCTACTTGCTGAAAACGAATCCCGGCGTAGCCAACCTCAACGTGAAATTATATTATTGAATTGAGTATCTTAATTTCATATTATTTTTTTGGCATTGAGAAAGCCAAAAGGATTGTCGTCGTGTAGTAAAGGTGTCTTGGATGTTTACCTGGGGTTGCGGAGACAATTCGTCCAATAATAATTTTCACCTGTAATCTGTTCCCAATTAGTCGTTTGTCGCGGCAACAAGGCCGATAAATTAAACAAGACGTTTTGTAGATCTCGCCGATTACTAAAGGCATCCGTCTTCGTCAGGTACGTTCTTCATTGTCGTCCGTCTTGCTTCCTTCTTTCTCTGTCACCGTTAACATCTCCACCATCTCGGCTGGTCCGGACCGAAAAGCCTACTGCGGTCATGGGTGGCCATTGCTTCACTCGCACTTGTTCAAATGATAATCCCAACGATAACAGCCGTTCGATGTATCGATTACTGATTAAGAAATTGGTTAACAGACTATCAACAGCGGGCGGACTATTATGTATGACGTCCATGATAATTCTTATCCATCCGTCCAAAATAACCCATGATTTTAAAAATGGATAGGTACTTACCAGCCTACTATTGCAATTTATATAGGCTAATGGTAATTTTCTGGTGTATTTCAGAAACCACAACCTATGGAAAAATTCAGTAAACTAATTACAGTGTAAACTCTTTCTAACGTCACTCGATTTAACGACAAACTCCTTAAAACGTCGAAATTGCTTGAC
This sequence comes from Agrilus planipennis, assembly GCF_000699045.2. Classification (NCBI taxonomy): domain Eukaryota; kingdom Metazoa; phylum Arthropoda; class Insecta; order Coleoptera; family Buprestidae; genus Agrilus; species Agrilus planipennis. Next base: position 465,787 of record NW_020439124.1, read on the forward strand.
TTTGGTTGGTTTACATTGTTTTCTATACAATATTACACTCCATATAGCGTCACGCTCACTCTATTTTACGACAACAATGCGACATTATAAATCATTAAGCAGTACTTTCTAAGTTGCCGAAATAGATAAGAACTGCAGCTGTGTACGTTGTTGAAGAAGACGATCCTGTCCCTCCACCAAGCATCAAACAAGCACCTGATGCAGCGAAACTATTAAAAAAATACTTTTTATATAATCAAATTGATCCAGCAGTATCTCAAGATATGAGTAAGATACGTAAGAAAATACAATTAAAATATTGGAGCAGCAAAAAACATCAGACGAAGATAACAGGCTATACGCAATGTATATGAATAATAATGTTCGTGTGCAAAATGTGTACTATATTAGTAAATGCATATTATTATAGAATAGTAAAATAATATCTTTTATTTCTCTCCATTTAACGACCACTCTTTATAACGCCGAAAAATGTTTAGTCCGTGAAGTGTCGTTACACTGTACTAGAGTTTACTACAAATTCTATGGAAGGACTTACGCCCATAATGTAAACATGTAGTCACTCATGTGGAGATATAAGATGAACTCTTTCATGCAAACTATTTACAAGTATGCTGCACTAATGCTAAAAGGGTTAGATAATTATTAATTCAAAGTGTGAAGTTGGATTTTAAAAATTCAATATGGAGAATCAATTACCTTTCTTATTTCCGGCTGGAATATTTGTAAATTGCTTTATTGGAATGTAGGGCATAGGACTGAATTGATTTTGAACTACAAAGTGATCCTTTTCTCCAGTCAACTTCCAGCAAGTTACTTTAATAAGAAGTACCATAACCAGAGCTTCTAATAAACTGAGTATTTGATGAGGACTGATTAAAATGGTTGTTTGAAGTCTAGAGTGATGTAGAAGTCTTAACGTTTATACCATCAGCTACTTGTGATAGTGGAAGAAGAGCTATGCTATCGATTTAATCAGACTCAAAGAATGAGTGGTTGTGGCATCAATAAATAATCGTACCGTTGACAAAGATTGGAATTCCGGATTGGGAACCTAGCAAATAAATTGCATAAATTCCGTGCTCTCGCGATTAAGAAATTTTCGACTGACTAAGACACGGAGAGGCGAGAGAGAAAGAGAAGACCCTACGGGCAACGTTTCTGGGATATTTTTGCCAATCGGACAAATAGACTTGTTGATTGCTTCTCGGAACCACGGCCGTCTGTCTGTCTGCCGCATCCTTATCTTAGTGAGTATCACGTTACCGGACTTGGAACGGCGTGCGCAGATTTATGTGACAGAAGTTGAGGAGCACGGGTGGTGTGCTACCGAAGGGTCAGTGACATTCCCATAAAGGGATGCTGAAGAGAAATAATCTTGGCGGATTAGGGAAATTGGGATAGCGATAGGGAGCTTCTTTGTGCATCAGTCAAAAGCTTATCTCTTATTATGCTGACGGTTTATGATTGCTGATAAGATGGAATTTGATACTATTTAAGAAACTAGAGTAGAAATGATAAGATATTTCTTTGAAATTCATTAATTCTCGATAAGCTTCGACTTTTATCAGTGACCGAGTATGGATATAAAAAATTGTTAACAGAAAATTTATAATCTTCTTGAAAAACATTAAAAAACGATACTTAGCCTCTGTCCAAATTTAGATGGATTGTCCTACCACCTACATAATATTTTCACATAAACATCTATACATGTAGTAATTTTATTGTGAATATAATTTTTAATTTCTTAATATTTTAAGATTGGTATTAGGCCTGTGCATGGGTTTTGTTACTTCCAGCGAATACAAACATCAATATCAATATGATTAGAGAGAAATGCCCACTATGTTTTGATTTTTGATACTGAGTCAACTTATCCCAACAGTCGAATCTTTTTATTACGTTGAATTAGAATCTTGAATATTTTAGAAGACTGTGGGGTTGTAGACGTTAGTTTTTTAATTTTTCTATTTCTAGGTCTTTTTGTAGTGTTTCCTCCTGTTTCTTACACATTCTGCATAGTCTTTCCGTTTTTGGTAGGCAATACTACTAGCTTTCGCTTCTAATCCTAATCTGAATCTTGCAAACATCTCCAGTTCGTTTCTGCGAGCGGCATGGCCTAGAGGTTTAGACCATTGCATAGCATTCGGGAGGACTCTGGTTCGATTCCGGGTCCGTCTGCCTTGGTCCAAGTTTTTCTGTGGTTTCCTCGGATCACATAGGCAAATGCTGGGCCAGTAATATTCCACAGATAATCTTTCATTCTCTTCAGTCTTCATTTCGTCCGTCTCATCTCTCTCACCCGAACCACCACCCACCCATTCCCACGATTCCTGAAAGCAGGCTGAAGAGGGCCTTCCGCCCTACCTTCCGGCGTAGTCCGGAGGGACTGCCCGCCCACCTGCATTACTGGTTGGTGGGAATGAAACACCCAAAAGTTTTTTTCTGCGTTTATGTCCCTCTTTCAAGTATTCCAGTTTATGGATTGGGCTTATTCCTTTGCGTATTTCGATGAATTTGGTTTTTCCTCTAGTTTTTGTCTGTTTTGTTAGGTAATTCCTCTCCTCTAACTTCTATTTTTCTGCCATTGGCCTTTTTTCCTTTTTACCTTTTCTTATTCTTGTGTTTAATTGTTTCTTGTCTTTTACTTTTAAGCATTTCTTAAGTAGATTACTTCCTTCTTTTCTAATTTTTTCCTTATATACCTATTATCGCTCTTTGTCTTGTTTTATTTGCTGTTTCTAATGTTACTAGGTAGTTGGGTGTTGTTTGATTAAGCCTGAAGATCCATCCGTTTTGTCCTTACATGAATGGTATCACTCATAAGTTGCTACTGATTATTATCGTTATTATTTATAATTTATGAGTAATGAAATGTAAGTAATATTTTTCGAAATGTTCGTTTCAACCGAAGCAGTTTTCCAGCGTTCGTTCTTGGATGTTATAAAATCATTAATTTGCATAGATGATTGGTTAATACGCTTGACGATAGTGATTTGTTTAATTAATTTCTTCTCTCGAATTTGTGGTGTAATTAGGGGTGATCAGTCATGTGATCCTCGCGCCCGGTGCTTCGGGATCGACTTTCGTGTTTCATGTCATTGGTGAAATATGCTCCCTAATAGTAACTAGCAGTAATTCCTTTTTATCGTCCACTTTGTTATTAATCTTGCTGTCGGGACGTTTTTAAACAATTTAACCTCCCAACGAGTTCCACGACGGCTTCGGCTACGTGATTAAGTAATTGTTAAATTTCTAAATGACTGCATTCTAATTATGACGATTGGACCTCACATAGACGAATGAGGGCCACGAGTGCATTGGAGAAGTTTCATGATGTTGTTAATATTATATTCAACGTAATCGTATTAAAATATAGATCAAAACTAATCAATCACCGATAGAATTTTTGAAATCCATCAATAAATGACTTAGAAATAGATTATTGAAGTTTACGTATTTTAGTGCGGAACGTCTGCGGTTTCTGATTCGCTTGTGACGTCATTTGACCTATTCGATATCCCGCACCACGAAGTATTAGTTTCAGAGTCGCGCTAGAGGGCTCTTGCTTCGTTCGTGTTTATTTAATTTTTAACTGTTGTGTTTTGACACATGGGAACAATATAATATTTGTAGGTATTTTTTTTAAATTCTGCCATCGGGTAAATAAACAAAATACGAATCGAACAGCGTAAGCTTCTACACAGCAATACATTCATACGTACTCGGCGAATACGTGCGGCGTCGTTTAGGTCAAATGACGTCACACGATGCAGCGCCGCGTGTAACACAATTATTCTTGCAAGCGCAACTTTAAAGACCCATAACTTTCTTATTTCTTGAGATATTTTATCTATTCTTTCACGTGTTTGTTTTATTCTTTTATAATTTTTATAATTTATCCATAAAAAAATGNGAGATATTTTATCGATTCTTTCACGTGTTTGTTTTATTCTTTTATAATTTTTATAATTTATCCATAAAAAAATGGAAACTTCTTCATTGGGTACCGTGAAGATGTTTGAGTGGCACGCTAAAGGTTTTTGCAACTTTATTAGATACTAATGTGAAAATTCATTTTCAATTTCTTACCCACTATAAACTACCTTATGTTTATGAGGGAAAGTTTGTTGCTGTTGTCATACCCTCGTCGGGAATCGAACCTGGAACCTTTGGCTTTACGCTCCAATACTCTGACCACAAAGCTGTTGCTGTAGTCATCTCTCATTGCTTCGTGGTCAGAGCATTGGCGCATGTCCAAGCTTCGCTTTTTAGCGCGAGTGTCCACCCCCGAGGTGGACCACCTACTCCGACAGTTCTCCCCCCCCCCGAATCACCCCCACGCTTAACAAATTTCTCTTCTCATTCCTCTCCCAAATACCAACCCTCCTTCCTTTCCCGGGGATGAGTAATCCTCAAGGTTTAGGTATATCATATAAAAATGTCTGTTTCATATTCAAAAAGACAACGTTTTTTGGAGCCAAGTAATTACCTTTTTGCCAATCCCCCATTATAATTCGGAATGAAGAATTTATTATTGGTATACACTTTACAGGTACTTTGTTCGATTTGAATTGAAATTCAGTACAAATATTTTACGAATTGAGACATGAACATCTAATAGGTATCTATCGACGTATCCTATGCCCTGTGGTATGCCATAAAAGAAAAAAAAATGACCAAGTCATCGGATTTTTGAAATTCTTTAATATCCTCTATTCTACTTCAATCATCCGCATCGAGCTGGGTCGCACGAGGATATAAAGAGCCTGTCGTCGTCGTCATCATCATCATGGTCATGCATGGAACTAAAAAGCTCCCATTGAAGTGCTCGAGCTGATGGGAGAGAGAAGCCAAAAGAGGCACACACACACATACATACATACATACACGTAAAAAGAAAACGAAAAAGCCCACCGTAAGATACCCATATAGCTCGTCAAGAGCCAAGACATCGAACAATGGACGCATTTCTAAAACAGTGTGATGCCGGCCCATTAAGCAGCTAAATGCTGGTATTGTTATCGAGAACCGTATTTGATTATATGATTACCGATGGCAGGTGTTCGGATTCCGAACATTCTGCCGATGATTGATTGAATTTTTATTCCTATTGTCGGCCAATCGAACTTTGTGTTAGGTGTAAGAAGTATTTACAAAGGAAGAGTAGGGGGGGAACGATTCGGTCCTTTTGCTTCGTTTTTTTTTTATACCCTAACTAGTGACCCGCCCCAGCTTCGCACGGGTGCAATGCTGATACTAAATATATTTCTTGTTTTGTTTAGATTATTATCGAAAAGGGGAAATCTTCAAAAGATACCCCCTGAACATACCAAATATACTACAGAATGTCTTCATATACAACATTCACAGTTTTTTTATCATTAGACAATACAAACCGGCCTCCCGGCCGGTACCGCCGCAACCGCTATGTCCCTGCATTTTAAATCTGTAATATCTTCGAAAATATTCATTTAAATTACATGCTGTAAAGGGCCATATTGATCTATATTAAATGCACAATGTATTTAAGGTACTTAATTGGATAAGAATTAATGCTGTATTGCCTACAATCGCTTCGTAAATAAGTCATTATTTCTCATAAAAAGTAAAGGATAAAAATGGTTATTGTGGGTTATCCCTAAGAGATAGACATATACCATCCCGGACTTTTTTGTAGACCCTTTTAAGATGTACAATATTGTAGTACATTATTTTGATCTATCTCGTAGGGTTCAGCCAGCGTTTGCAATGTAAGCGCAAAAAATGTGTTTATTTACGACATCACATTAGAAACCTCTAAAATTATCAGTGTTTCCTTACTATATTATGCAAGTATTATACATATAAACCTTCCTCTGGAACCACTCTATCTTTTGAGAAAAAACGCAACAAAATCCGTTGCGTAGTTTTAAAGATTTAAGCATACATAGGGACAGACAGCGGGGAAGCGACTTTGTTTTATAGTATGTAGTGATGTGTATTTAATTCTCATTATGGTTTTTGCAGGTTATTTAAGGTACATAACCTTGAAGTATTTTCACTTGCTTTTTATGATTTTGTACAAAATTATTGTATGGTATTTTTATAAAAATTGGATGGTAGTTACATCAACGTATGTAGATACATAATTTTTGTTAGAGGTAATTGGGCAATTAAACAGTGTTATATTTTTCGTTAGTCTACCCATCGTGTGTCTTAATTAACGCGCGTAAAAATAAAACGTGAACTTCAAAGGAACGCGTTTTCGGCATTTTTATTATTGCTCGTCGGTTTTTACGTAAGTATACCTGCTTCTAAAAGTGCTCATGACTAAATTAGCCCGAATGGTTACCTACCAAATAAGTTGTAAAGAAATTTAATTGATTCGGAGCCGATTAGATGGAAGTTTTCGATGGGACATAGGAGGCAGGCCGTTTTACAGTCTCGCCACGGCATAATTAATTTGCATTTAAATAACGAACAATTAATTGTGTTGCTTGGCTCGTACCACTTCAACAACAACAACAACAACAACAACAACAATCGTCTGCGTTTTATTTATAGGTTTTTTGCCTCGGACATGAGAATTATCTGAAGCAATTAGTAACTGTAAAATAACACGTTCCCGTATCTGTTCTTCCTCCGTAGCTGTGGTTTTATCGTGTTAGATAAAGGAAAAAGCAATAAAACGTCGAAATGTGGGACCCACCCGGTTGTTTGGCACCTTTCTACCCTTTATCTGATAATGTTCAATCGTAAATTCTTCCATTCATTTGTGTCGTTACCTGCTCTAAGTTTTAACGGCCCGCGGGCCAAACTGACAGACGACTCCGACTGTTCACTGCTCATGTCTTTCTTCTCTCTTTCGTATTCTTTCCGTTCAACGACGACCACTGAGCTTTAAAATATACTGGAGCTAATTTTTATTGTCTTAGAAGAGAGCGTGTTATTGGGGACAGTCGGTGGATTGACCATCATCATTTTTTATTTATTCGCAGAACTGACTAACGTTAAAGATGTACGAGGGTGGATTGATAAGTTTCCGGCCTAACCAAGAGATGACGCCACTAGGCCTACCTTGAGGTGACATTCTATAGTACCATCCTTGGATAGCTTGTAGCTATAGTTTCAGCCCGATCTCCTTGCTAGTGTAGGTTTGACAGCACGCTGAACAAGACGCCTCTGTGGTTTTCGTAAAAATGGAAAAGCAGGAAAATCGTGCTGTCATCAAATACTTTTATTTGAAGGGGTTAACGCCGAAGGAAATTAAAAAAGAGATGGACTCAACACTGGGGACATCCTCCCCGTCATATTCAACCGTTAAGCAGTGGGTTTCCGAGTTTAAAAAGGGTCGTGTGAGCACCTCTGATGGGCCTCGCTCAGGACGCCCCGTTGAGGTCACAACTCCAGATATGATCGAAAAAATTCATCAAATAGTGCTGGGAGACCGCAGATTGAAAGTGCGTGAGATAGCTGAGACCTGTAAGATGTCATATGAACGTGTGCAACATATTTTGCACCAACATTTGCATATGGAAAAGCTCTGTGCAAGATGGGTGCCGCGTTTGCTAACAGTCGACCAAAAATTGATTCGAAAAAACATTTCTACCGCAAATTTGTCATTGTATAAGCGTAATCCAAGCGAATTTTTGCGTCGATTCGTAACCGTTGACGAAACGTGGGTCCACCACTACACTCCTGAAACCAAAGAACAGTCTAAACAGTGGATTGGACCAGGGGAACCAACTCCAAAGAAGGCAAAAACAATTTTTTCGGCGAACAAGGTTATGGCTACTGTTTTTTGGGATGCAAGAGGTATTATATACATTGATTACCTTGCAAAGGGTAATACTATCACTGGTCAATACTACGCAGACTTATTGCAACGTTTGAGCCACGAGGTGAAAATTAAACGACCTCATCTGGCGAAGAAAAAAATCTTGTTTCATCACGATAACGCACCAGCGCACACGTCAATCGTTGCGACGGCTAAAATCAACGATCTAAAGTTTGAATTGATGCCGCACCCTCCTTACTCTCCAGACCTAGCCCCGAGTGACTATTTTCTGTTCCCTAATCTCAAAAAATGGCTTGGCGGTAAGAGATTTGCGGACAATGAAGAAGTAATCGAAGCTGTAAATGGTTATTTTGAGGAGCTTGACGAATCAGTCTATAGAGATGGCATTAATAGACTGGAACACCGCTATGAGAAATGTATCAGCCTTGGAGGAGATTATGTTGAGAAATAAAAAAAAAAAAATTTTTAAAAACCTTGTTTTTCTTGGTCAGGCCGGAAACTTATCAATCCACCCTCGTATCTCTCAAGTCGCTTACTTAATTGAGCAATGTGTCAACTTCTTCTTTTCCAATTTTTGTTGAATCATTCAAACGTTCGCATATTTATTCGTCTCGAATAGCCAACAGATTTGCGTTTTGGGGATTGAAGGTATTTAATAGTTTGTGAATGTACAAGCCGATAATCATTCCAAAGATTTGGTTTTTATTTTGTCACGGAGTATAGTACTCGCGCTTTAACGTAGCACAAAAATATGACGAGCGCCTGGAACGGAATAGTTAAAGCAAACATGGACAAATGAAAATAATTCTATAAGGTAGGCGGTTTTAGTAGATTAGGTATGACTATTATAACACTTGCTCAGATTGTTTGAATGGATGGGGCATCTAGGAGCACTCAAGGGCTAATAGCTCTTGAAAAGGGTAAACCTATATAGGTTAATTGTTTATGTTGTTATGTTATAGCGCCACAAGAATAGCATTTCTTCTTCAGTAACTGTGCTCTAATTTGGTTGCTTTCAAACACTTTTATAGCTCAATGGTTTTGACAATACTCCTAGCCAATTCTGGCAAACTTGTTACGTTTGAAACGACAAATGTGTCTTGCACTCTCAAATCGTAGCAAGGCAAGTTAATTTCAGTTCTCAAGGTGTTATTTTAAAGAACGTTTTGCAATGGGGTCGTCTCCATTGTCTTTATCAGCGACATCTCAAACTGAACTGGTTTAAGTGTCTTGTTTCTTGATCACAATCTTCGTACATCTACACATTATACGCACATAATGGGTACATTTTGTGGTTTGTATCATCGATTGTTTTTGATGATTCTGTTGCTTCATTGGTGAAACCTAGAACGTATCGGAGAAGGAAGTGCGTGTGCACTGGAAGAGTTTTTGTTTTTAATTTTGCTCATTTTGCAATTGTCTTGCATGCACTTACAAGTGTAGATACTTGATTCCAACACGATAATTTTGAAAAGTCAAGACGATATTTCCTTCGTGTTCCGTTTTACCTCTTTCCAGTCTTGCCGCATTCTGTTGTATGGTTCCCATAATTTTCGTGTGTCATGAACAGTCATCGCACACTGCGATAATTCGACGCTGGCTTGCCGCGTGTGTGGCAATGCTTTATAGGCATCCAGAGTGCCATGATTTAGAGCTACGATGCTGCAATGTTCTGCCCACGCGCGCCATCTTCACTCCTTATTTATTGCCAACTTAGTTGTTTTAAAATTGTCAAGTCCATGTAACATGCAGTATACGCCGGAATCCTTTGTAGTACTCGTTGTGTTGCATTGCGGTTCGAATCTGCTACGCTTTTCAATTACGAAAAACGGAATAAATAGAAACAGCAAACGTCTCCAATATATCCGCACGTATGTATGTTTGTACTTATGGTCAGGTAGTGTGGAATGGATGGTGCTTGAAGAATGTTCGAAGGCAAGTAGTGAGTGACACAAGGCTGAGCTCTCTTACGAAATCCATGTCGAGACCTTTACATACCGGGACTTACATAAATATCGGTACATGTTACGTAGCAATAATGTTACTCGCTTGTACTGGCGCACGTTTGTCAGTTGAATGTTTCCAGTAAAATGTCCAGGAACATGGATAGATTGTTTCTCCACTCGGCACTCGCGAACCAGTTCATGACGGGTTAAAATCTTGAGTCGCTTGGACGAGACACTCTGAAGAACCCAATGGAGTACATAAATATGTAACTACAGATGGCATACTAAACGCCATCGTTACCAATTATGGGTACATTCATTCTTAACAAGGACCTTTTCTGATTAAGGATATTGACATGTCAAACTGCTTTCGTCAGCGTAATCAGACCGGTCGTCAGACACTTCAGACGTGGAATTTGTCAGTTGTCAATTTTGGGAGAATACCTACCAATCTAAACTACTGATAATACAACACGTGCGGGTTGGGCGGATTATCATCAGCTTATACCCTAGTTTCTAGTGCAAAGCTGAAGGATTGAGAGGAAAACGTTATTGAGTCTCCATTAGAAATTGTAGGAATGAGTGGGTGGAGGTGGTTGAGGAGACGGATGAAATGAAAATAGAAATGAGTAAAGGGGATTATCTTCGAAATGCCATTGCTCATCTAGCATATGCCTAAATAATCCAAGGAAACCACAAAGGAATTGGTCGACCTGGAATCAACCGGCGTTCTCCCCAATGCTAAGCTATTAACTCTCTAACACCATAGGGTTGAAACGCGTTTTGACTTCTTTTTATTGAAGGCGACTTGACCCTGCCCTATCCTCTGGTTTATATCCCTACTACTCCTTCCGTCCTGACTAATCTAACTTCCTAGATACCTAAAATCAGCCACTTCTGTCTTTATATTAGTTCTTTTCCTACTTTTTCTTCCCTTGCACACCAGTATGTTTGTTTTACAATTTCTACCATTAATAAAAGAAACATTAGTTTTATCCATTTAGTAAATTAGAGTCTTTCACGACTAGTACTAGAAGTGATAAAATTCCTTCTTAGACTTAGTTACTTAGGCTGATTTCTTCGAAAGGATTATTATCATGTCAATCAGGTGTGAACCCGGAACAATCAATCCTTCTAATGATTTGATGGATTTGTGATCAGGACTTAAGATTTTAATATAATAAATGGACTCTGGTACATTAATTGCTTTACCTTTAGATTTCTATCTAAATTAAAGCGAATCAATTATACATATATCTATGTATTATAAATGATAACATATGAATAATGACCTTACGGATTGTAGGTAGTATCTGAATGTACAGTACACGATTATTACACTGATCATTTTTGCAATTTCTTTTGGAAAGTCGGACGATGTATTAAATCACCCGCTGCACGCAAAGCAGAAAGCAATTCCAGAGCTACAAACGTTATAACACTTACATACGGATCATCAATATGTTGTTGTCGGGAGCGTAAAACGTACTGAACTTAATAAACTGTTTTTATAACGAGATTATGACTCTTTAGGAAAATTAGGTATAAATCAAGGTTGGCGGCAGCGTTGGGTTGATTTATGAACAAGTGAACATCTCGTTACTGGCGGGGGGCGAAACCTTTATTAGATTAAGCTAATCTGTTATAGTTGACGGATCTTCGGGAGATAATATCGCCCAATTACGCACCCACTGCGACCGCTTCGTTCGCCTCGTGCATATCTCTTCATTCAACGGCTATGGATGAAGAACTACTTTTAATAGTAGTGAATGCGGTGAGTTTGTGAGTCGGAAGTCGACATTACTTTAAAATTATTAACATTTAATTTTATGAACATTACCAAACAACTCGAGGAATGAAAGAAATCGTGAAATGTCTACGGAAGGATTTTAATAATTAATTAATGCGAGACTACGTTTAGATGTCCACAATGGTTTTCAATACATGGAGTTAAAAGAAGCCAAACAAAAAATTAGAAAGAATATCAGGGAAATACTACTACAAAAGTGGACCTTGTTGGAGCATACGTAATCCTAAAATGTGGCATCGTGCTACAGATGGCGTTCACTGCGCCATTTGTAGTATTTTCTAAAACGCACTGTTCAGACAGCAGGTAAAAGTTGGTCTGTGTTCTGTCGGAGCTGCCTGCGACGCGCTGATGAGATCCAAAAAGATCGAAATCGCGATCCGC
>NW_020439124.1:478740-480816 GCF_000699045.2 Agrilus planipennis
ATGCCAAGATAACAGCGGCGACGTTTCGATGATGAAAAAAGTTATTGTTCCGCTATATCGACCGTGTTGGTCGTTTATGGCAAGCCGCACGGCACCAACTCTGGTACTTTTGGGCCGTATGCGAGCAAAATGAAGTTCATTGAATGCACTTGGTGTATGCGTGGGACGAGTGAGGAGGGGCATGACAAATCAGCCCTGTCCCGAGAGGGGGACACAGGGTACCGCAACATGCTCGCCGACCTTTGACCTCACGTACTCAATGGCTTACCATTATTCCATCCGACACAATAATTTATAAATAGGAAGCGGATTCTGATGCTCTCACTAGACACCATTTAAAAATAAATGCTACAACCGTCACTATTTACATTTTCAAGTAGGCAATGGAATTTCAAATTGATATTGAAGAAACTAGCACACAAAAATTTAAGAATTACCTAGTTCACTCTTAATATTGTGATTTAATTCTCTTTTAAGTAAGTTTAGATGTGTATACTATTATTAAGCACGGGGAAGTGTATTTTGTCAATAATTTCGTTTCATATCTTCGAAAATTCGTTTATCCGGCTCGAAGGACCATACATTTTGTACGTAACGATCCGTTTTCTTATAAAGAGTCAATAGGTTTCATATATGTAAGCTGTGACAGGCAGAACCCCTCTTATTATTTTTCCTCTTCGCATTTCTAAAAGCTGTTACGTAGGTACTGACGTGGAGGAAATTAGCGATCGAAGAATTGGCCAAGTGCACACAATGGTATCCATCTCCATGGTGGACGTCGTCGCCGCAGTCGTTGGATGGGTGATCTTTTTTTTTGCTATATTTGTTCCGTTAAACGTTCGTTATATTACATGTTCGACAAAACTAAAGAATTTCGTTTACCTTCCACGCTCTCGCTTGCTTCTAATATTTTACAGGATCAAATATGACTTTATGTTAACAATGTCAGGAATTTCAAATGAAACAGTCAGTTTACTAAGTAATGTAGCCAAGGTGATATATATTCTTTTAAAGACAATAGATGACATTAGCTCATATTTACACGGTATTTCGAAACGGTTATTGAAGAACTATTGTAGCAGTCTAAATATTTTCGAAATACTGGGGCGGTTTAACTAGAATTTACTTTTATAATAATGCAAATATGTTTGATTCAATTTTATCAACTTTATAGTTAGAAAGAATACGCTCTACATACAATGGGATTTTAAATTTCAAAAAATCGTTCCAGTTAGGAAGTCCCATCTCATTTAATCTAAAGTAGCTGGGTACTGTTACTGCCATTGGACTAATTTGAGTTGGAAAATCGACTTAAATACGAGGGCGGTTCAATAAGGACCCGTGTTAGAAATGAAGACACCTTTTTTTAAGTTTTTTTTTTTATTTTTCAACAAAGTCTCTTTTAGAAAGATACACTTCTNACAATGTCAGGAATTTCAAATGAAACAGTCAGTTTACTAAGTAATGTAGCCAAGGTGATATATATTCTTTTAAAGACAATAGATGACATTAGCTCATATTTACACGGTATTTCGAAACGGTTATTGAAGAAGACAACTATTGTAGCAGTCTAAATATTTTTGAAATACTGGGGCGTTTTAACTAGAATTTACTTTTATAACAATGCAAATATGTTTGATTCAATTTTGTTCTTAATGTAAACCAAAAGCTAGCAAACACGTACTGTAAGTACGATTACATTATAATAAAGGTGAAATTTGCCTTTCGCTGAATAACTACAATCGAGAGATATTCGTCAACCAAAAAAAAAAATAATTTAGAAAAGGCAGCTTAAGCGAACAGTTGCAAATAATATTTTCCTGAAACATCATCTAATGTTTCTAATCAACATTATAATTCGAAAGAATACGCCCTTCGTCCAACGGGATTTTAAATTCCAAAAAATCGTTCTAGTTAGGAAGTCCCATCTCATTTGAGTTGGAAAATCGACTTAAATACGAGGGCGGTTCAATAAGTACCCGTGTTAGAAATGAAGACACCATTTTTTTAAAGTTTTTTTTTTTTATTTTTCAACATAGTCCCCTTTTAGAAAGATACACTTCTCCCAACGACCCT
>NW_020439124.1:482696-517275 GCF_000699045.2 Agrilus planipennis
TCGGGGTGTGCGGCAGCAAATTCATAACGTAATTCATGCATTTTGGCGGCAACAACTCCTAATGAATGTGCCGGTGCGTTATCGTGTTGAAAACGCATCTTCTTTTTCGTCAAATGCGTCCGTGTCTCTTTCAATTTTTTGTCAAAGCGGTCCAATAACTCACTGTAGTATTGCTCAGTGATCGTTCTTCGTTTTCCCAAAAAAATCCGTAAAATGATTTCCTCGGGAACAATGTTTGCCAGGTTTCCTGGTCGCTCCTATCAAAAACGGATCTTTGCCCACGTTTAAATTCGTTGAAGCAATATCTAACTGTGGCCGTAGATGGCGAAATGTCTCCATAAACAGCATCCAACTTTGTTTTCATCTCCTCGCATTTCTTCCCATCCAAAAACAAAAAGCGAGTTACCGAACGATACTGCTCCTTTTCCATCTTAGCGAAAATAACGAAACACGTCTCAGTCGAATGGCTGCCAAATCTAAACTAACCTATCAGTCTGAAATTTGTTTTGGCGTGGTTTGATAGATGGCAGCACACGATGACAACACCAATTTCCCTCAGGAACGTCCTCCGTCTTCAAACACGGGTACTTATTGAACCGCCCTCGTACTTTATACTGTCAATTCCTTGACCTTTCCTGAGATACTTTGAATTTTGGTAGGGTTTAATTCAATGCATTAGTGAATTAATTTTTCTGAATTTACTTTACCCACTATAGATAACCTCAAATTGCTTATGCTGTCACTTCCTCGCCAGGAATCGAACCCCGGTCCCCTAGTTTTACGCCCCAGTATTCAGCATTAACGCATTGCATTTCTCTCTTGTTATCTTTTTACATATGTATGCATATAAATGTTGTTTCTCACTTTTATCTAAATTTTATCCAAAACACATATGCAACTAATAGTTCTTAGCATAATAGTGCTGGTATATGTACATACGTCCTATACATTTATGGTGACATTCAGGAAGGCCTTATCACCGACTAAATAACTAAAATTAAAACGGTATCGCAGCTATAAATCTAATCTGCCAAATCCAAACTAACCTATCAATCAGTCTGAAATTCGTTTTGGCGTGGTTTGATAGATGGCAGCACACGATGACAACACCAATTTCCCTCAGGAACGTCCTCTGTCTTCAAACACGGGTACTTATTGAACCGCCCTCGTAAAAGTCTACTTGAAGACAATCGATACCAAGCAGTATGGCCCAGTGGTTTAGTGGTTTAGACCATTGCTCAGAGCCTAGTGGTTTAGACCATTGCTTCAATTCGAGGTCTGTCTTCTATGGGTTCTTTGGATAATTTTTTACTTTCTTCACTCTTTGCTTTGGGCTTCACTCCAATCACTACGATTCCTAAAAGAAGACTGAACAGGGCATTCCTTCATACCACGTGTGTAGTCCCTCTTCCAAACGTATTCCATAGTTTTTAGGGTGCAGTTGGCCGTTTATAAATAACTACCTTTTCCTGTAAGTACCTACCATATTCGTATTCTTTTCACAGACGCTAAAAGGAAACCAATTGAAGGCCATTGAAGTTTATCTTGAGAACTACACCCTTACCGATTTCCTTTGGTTGCTACATAAATTGCATCCAATATTTACCGTCTCCATCGCTCTGTTTGATTGGTAAACGTACGTACCGCATATGCATGCACATATATGATCGTATATGTAGACGGACAGACGTAGCAGCTTCAATAAAGAGTCGGCTGTATGATCATCAATAGTGGGTACCTCTATACTTACAAGTACTTGCGTACACACCAACAACGTAGGTACATTGAGAAGAAGTGCGCTGTGATCGTTTAAATCTATCGCTTGGGTATCGGGAATTATTTCATGATTTCCAGACTTCTAGGTGGTCCATGGAGTTGTCAATAACTTTCAGTGTTTCCATATAGGGCCTTAGTTTCGATAACTCCCATCGATTCTAGCTTTAGAGACCGTTTAACGGTGTCCGACACGTTTTAGCACTCACGTGAAGCAAGTTGTAAAGGGCGAGGAAGAGACATTAACTTCTCGTTCGAAATATGGACGGAAACTGTGACGCTGATCGGAGGGCACGTTTGTCTTAATCATGTTCTTCTTAATTAGGATATTAACCTATTTAGAAAGTAGAAATAATCGTGACAATTTATTACACCTTAATAAATAAAGGAAACGTAAGATAGAATATTTTACCAAACTAGTTCACTAATAACTTGACTATTGCTTCAGTCATAGATCATTACCTACACACCAGCCTAACCTAATCAGTCCTAGTTACTACTAGAGATCACTAGGGAGTCACCACGAGGAACAAAACATTTAACAGAAAAAATGACAATTGTTCAAAATTAGTTAATCTTTTTTAATCATCAAAACTTCAACAGTATGGTGTTTTCCTTTAATCAAGTCCTTTATTATTGTAAAATGTACATCGACATCTGATTATCGTTATTACGGCGCTGTACAGGTGCGAAACATGGACAGTGGGCGCGGTGGAAAAGAAAAGGTTAGAAGCGTTCGAAATGTGGTGTTACAGGCGAAAGAAGAGGATACCGTTGATAGAGAAGGTTAGAAATGAAGAGGTAATAGAAAGAGTAGGAGAACAGAGGACTCTATGGAAATCAATAAGAAATAAGTGAGATAGGTTGGTAGGACACCTTCTCAGGCATGAAGGTCTAATCAGAGACATATTAGAGGCAGAAACGGAAGTTAGGAGGGGTAGAGGTAGTCCTTGATTAGATAACTGTTGGCAAATAGTTAAGGATGTGGGATGTTCTAGTTTTAGGGATATGCGTTTAACTCTGGATAAGAAAGAGTGAGGGCGCGTGTCCAACCAGCCTTAGGACTTTACTGTGTCCCAGCACACATTTCGTTTTCACAGGTTTACTGCAAATTATGATTTTGTTTTTACACAGACTGCAAATAGAGTCAATGATGCCCAGCCACGTGGAGAGCAGAGGTAAGAAAACAACAGCTGAGCACAGCACAAGCCGCCGGGACTCCCTGCTCTCTGCGCGGCTGCGCATTATATCCACCTACTACAGCTGTTGCCCTCTCTGCGCCACTGCCGTCTCTCGCCACGCGATATACCGTCTATATACCGATGAGGATACCGTGGATAGAGAAGGTTAGAAATGAAGAGGTAATAGAAAGAGTAGGAGAACAGAGGACTCTATGGAAATCAATAAGAAATAGGTGAGATAGGTTGGTAGGACACCTTTTCAGGCATGAAGGTCTAGTCGGAGACAGAGGCAGAAACGGAAGTTAGGAGAGGTAGAGGTAGTCCTAGATTAGATTACAGTTCGCAAATAGTTAAGCATGTGGGATGTTCTAGTTTTAGGGAAATGCGTTTAGCTCAGGATAGGAAAGAGTGGAGGTGCGTGTCTTTATGATCAGCCAAATCAGTATTGGTCCAATTTGACGCTTTCAGTTCATCATTATCATCATTTTGTCAGTCCAAGGTAGGTTGGTCACACACTTATGATGATGATGATGATTACGTCTATCATCTTTTCTAGTTCTGTTTAGTTTTCTGTAAGAGAAGCAATGTTGTTTTATCTCATTACTGCCATTATACATATATACGAAATAGATACGAAGCAAACAAGTACCAATACTCACTTATTCATTCACTACTGAGTTAATGCCATTTTTATGACTTACCCACCGCTAGCACGAGTCAGTATGAACTTGACAGAAATGTGACTATTTGCTCAGATAATTTTCTCTAATTTAAGTGTGTCCCCTATGAAGCCTTTAATGCGCGTATATATGCATTCAGCCAGTTATAATGTTGAAGATCGTCGCGCTTATCCGTATATTAAAAACTTTTTATCTTGTTATCGGTAGATATGGCAGAACACGTGCTACATTCCCATGTAAGGAGTCCCCTAGCGTTGTGTAATAATTTCTCATTAGAGACTCGCGTAATGGTCGAGCTGTAAATATCTTGTTGCGTTGCATAACGAGAAAGCAATAAAATGTAGATGTTCTCGTATTATTTTATTAAACAAACTGCGCGCGGTAACTATGGTCAGTAGTCAGTATGATATTGCAACCTGATAGTTTCTTTAATTGTTAACGTTAAGCGTAAGTTATTTACTGTAAGGCGCTCCGAACTTTTTCTTCTTCCTTAGTTTTTTAGTTATGTGCAACTTATTTTCATTAATGCAGTTAATCAAATATCATCTTCTTTGTCGCCCTCTCTCTCTGTCTCCCTGTTATTAAAAAAAAACGAAATATGTGCTGGAACACATAGTGGAAGTAAAACTTCAACGGACAAGTTGGTTTTTACACAGACCACAAATAGAGGCAATGATGCCCAGCCACATTGAGAGCAGAGGTAAGAAAACAACAGCTGAGCACAGCACACGCCGCCGGGACTGTAGCGGACTCCCCGCTCTCCGCGCGGCTGCGCATTATATCCATCTATTACAGCCGTTTCCCTCTCTGCGCCACTACCGTCTCTCACCACGCGGTATACCGTCTACCCTCTCTACGCGGCCATAACGCTTTTTTGTCGGCATCTACTTCGGGGGACATTGGAATCCCGTTGCAATTACTGCTTTGGCTTCAACGTCTACTAAGGAGGGTGTTAACGCCATGTCGACATCGGGTGTTATTTGGGTGTTATTAGGGGCGCTTGGAAGAGCCCCCGGGAGATATATTTGAGCACTTTCCACAGGTACTGAGACACTTCTGTTAAACTCTGTGGTTGCCCTAACACTTTTTATCCTTTCTCCCAAAAACGGATCTTTCAAAAGTTCTTGTGCTGTTGCCCTTTTCTCAGGATCGACCTTAAAGCATCTGAGAATAAAATTCTTTGCACATTGAGAAACTTCCTCAAGAAGCTGAGGATGTGCCTTAATCAGAATTCTATTAGATTAGATACTTCCGATTTCTGACCGATTAGCTCTGGCTCCAAATATAAGATTTGATAATTTGGCTGGAAGCTACATAAACAGCCGCTATTCGAAAATACTGGATTTTACAGATTGCAAGAATAACTAGAGTACAAAGTTACTCGACATTTTAATCAGTTTATTTAGAAACGCTTCTGTCACAGACGAACCACTTTTAAAGTGTTAGCTCTAGTTGTATCTTCAAGTGCAGATTTCATGTCGATATTCACAGTTTCACTCATGTATTTGAGGTTATGGCCCATTACAACACGAGGGCAAAAGGTCGTAGATGCGATCGAAAATCAAAGTGTCCACGACGAAAGTATTTTTTAATTCGCAATATATTTCGTGTTATGCCCCGAGGAGGCAATTATATGCTTCATTGGTCCATGCAAACACGAATCGACGTACCTTCTGACCGTATTCGAGACACTGCCCCGATTTATTTCACTTCGACGCCTTTCTATTTATTTGTTTTCTTAGCCTCCTTGTACCCACAAACATATAGGCATCGTGTAGGTATATACCCCCACACACACACGTGCACACACGTATGCAAGAGAGCGCATATACACGAGCTGTGTGGTCTGTGCAATCCTTTACGAAAACAAGCCTACTTATCCACTCTTAGCACTTCCAGGTGTGAAATATTGCCCATAATCCTTTGCAAGCGTCGTCAGTCACAGCGCCGGCAACTTAGCATATAGCGGCAGGCAGCTGCACCAGGAGTTTTCTTCAAAAATCAAAACGGCGTTGGCTGTCCAATGCTGAGCACCAGCGACGTAGCAGCGTTTTCAATTAAGGGCTAATATTTTTCTACACGTGAAATTAATCACTTGGTACTTAGCGATTTATGATTTATCGTTTTTATTTTCACCCACGGAATAAAATGGGTGAGAGAGGGTACAGGTATGGACAATCTGTTGCATATGCGAACATCAATGATGAAAACGACAGTAATATCAAGGATCGATTAATAATAATTTAATAATAATTAATTATATGGACCAATGTACATAGCGCTGATGAAAAGAGAAAGCTTTCCTGGTCGTTTTTGGCCACAACAAGAAAAGACGAAAATTAACTAAGAAAAAATTAAGGTGGACTCAGTTTCGGAAGACGGAGTTCGTAGAAAATTGCTACACTGTTGTGATAACAAAATATTTCGAAAGCGTATTTTTATTTTAATCATTCTGTTCTGAAAAATTCGCCAATCACAATAGTTGTAATTGTGCATTAAATACCACGTCGACTACTTGTCTTCTAAGTAGGCCAAAAGTAGTAGATAATATGAAGATTGGAAAAAATTTGGCGGTTGTTGTAGAACAAACAGAATAGCTCAAAACCCCAACGCCAAAACAAGACACTGTAGTTGTTCGAAGCAAGTGAACTGTTTACTTCAGTCCCTGAAGAAGGTAACTTTGTTACCGAAAAGTGCTTCGGACAACTAGTGTCTTGTTTTGGCGTTGGGGTTTTGAGCTATTCTGTTTGTTCTATAAAAGTAGTAGGTATTTATGTTTTCAGAATGAGCAATAATGTGTCGAGTCAATTTATGAAGGCTAAGTCTTTCATAATATATGTATCTATTAATGGATTGATATAGGGATCTATTGGATTCATTTTTTATCAATCTTGTAATATTTTGATCCAAAAGTAGATCGATGATAGTGACTATCAGCAAGTTATTGTTAACACATTCCGAAATTGACTCCATTCCATTTTGTTATTTAAAACTTTTAAACTCTTTCCATCATGTGTTTCTCCAGCACTGTTTTTCTCTTCTAAATAACTGTATCAATGTGTGAATTGCGCTCAGTTCTTTTGATTCGATTGATGATGGGATGCTACATTGAAGTGGCAGAATTAAGGCAGTTTGTGTGGTCCCGAACACTTGATTACGAGAGCAAACATCTCGAGTTTACTATAATAGTAGGTTGCCGTGGCCATTGTCGTGTCCTCTTATGTTTGCCACCTGTTGACAATGAATGTGCCAGTCCTCCATGGGTTTATTTACCGTATTGTGCGTGGATAAATTGTTTGGAAAAACTTGTCAATCTTTCTGTAAATATTTAGCGAGATTTTAACTGGGTCGAAGGGAAGGAAGGGATATAGTTAGTTCCTGTATTTACCATTGTTTTTAAGGAAACAAAAGGGTATTAATAAAGTAATAGTTAGATGAAAATGTAATTTATATTTAAACAAAATTTCATAAACAAATGACCATTGTTCGAGAACTGTATCATTTTTTTCTTTATTGTGCTTGTCAGCAGGGAACCCAAGTACCTAATCAAAGAGGAATTCGAAAAGCATTATACTCCTATTGAATTCATACATTCAAAAATTTCCGTTAGTTGAAATTATATTCAGTTTTTATTGAACAGGTTCATGCCTGTTGAATGGAATAAATTTTGTACTCCAAGCGACGGTTCGTAAGAAGGAGATAAAGACAGAATAAGGAGGAGTATTTCGTAGCTTGACTCGCGCATTCCATTATATGCTAAATTTAAGGTGGAACCTGCGATTGTTGTTTGCATCCAATCATGGAACAAGTTTTTGTTTAAATATTTTTGTGGGCGTTCAATTTGCCAGGTGAATGACGCTTTGTATAGCATCGCGACAGTTTTTCGGGTCCGATATCAACCGGTCGTGATGTATTCTTGTGAAACCAAACAAGAACAAGAAAAAAATTAACACAAGAAATAATGTCAGTGCCTCAACAAGAATATGTTCCATTGAATTTATCAAAACAGCGTTGATCAAATGATAGTTTATTTGCCAATGACATCAGCTTGTAATAAATAAACTTTACCGTCGCTTATAACTCCAAAACTACGGTAGAACTTTCATAATAATTTAAAAAAAGTTGTTCACTGAAATAGTTATTGAAAGGTGTATTTCCGTTTTCCTCTTTCAAAATCAGAAAATCTTAGTAAATTAAAGAAAATTAATAGTCCTGATTAACTGTTGAAAGATCATGCATTGTTGTAATAGGTTGAAATTTAGAAAATTTAAACTTTAAACCTCTATTTCATCATTTACAAACTTGAGTTGTTGAAAATCCTTCTTAGTGACACATGTAGTTCGAAATCTTAGGTTGCACAGTCTTAAAACTCGGTCCGTTTATTGATTTCTGTATTCCCATTTCTTAAAGAAAAATTGACCGTCACTTTTTACATTCTCTTTAGAGTTCTATCGCCGGTTTTATGTAATGCGAGGCACATGGTAAGCATCCGAGTCAATGTTTTTGTAATATACAATACGAATGTGAAGTGTCATTAGATTTTCAATTGACTATATGTCATAAATTGATGATTCAGCTAGTAAGGATCTATTTCTTGATATATCTGTTCAGATTATCAAACAAAATATTTTATAATAAACATTTGCTGCGTTACCAAGTGTACATAATGTAGAGCTTTCAGAAGGGGTTGAGAGCAATTATGCGCATTATTATCGTTACGAAAGATTCACACCCAATGAAAACGACAATTACACTACTGTACTGTGTAACCAGCTCCCTTGTGAACAAATGCAAAAATAATTATTGTCTGCGCCTTCTGCAGATGTCCTGCGGTGAACTGATCCTTTGGCGACTCACGAGGATTATCCTGTACGCGGTGTACGTTCAGTTGATGACAATATTTGCGGACGTAATTTATCTGACAGCCTCTTATTACCGCAGAAGCAAATAACGGGGTGATTTTAATCGTCATTTAATAGCGTTACAGAAGAGTGAATTCAACTGTCATCCAGTGTAAAAAGGTGTAATGGATATGAGGAATTAAAGGGGTCTTTTTCTTTTGCTCTTTTAGGGTTAGGCACTTTACGCACTACTGAGCTGATCTAATAAGTGATGGTTACTTATTTCTTACCTAACAAGGAAGCTGAGCCACCTTTTTTAATGCTACTTATGTTTTTGTTTTCTTAATGATGCGTACCTTTTTATGTAGTCTAACACGTAGGTATATTGTTACATTTACTTTGGTGCTATCGGCTTCTTTTAGCAGAGCTATTGGGATCCGTCAAATGGGCATACACCATCTGGTGGCAAAATTTATAACTCGAATGAGGGAAAAATTTACATAGGAACTGTGCACGCAAATTGTAAAATTGTTTATTAAAATAATAAAACACGTTAAAAAAGTAAAAATTTTTTTGATGATGGAGTCGACGAAGTTTTCTTCTAAAGTTAAATCAAATAAAA
Source organism: Agrilus planipennis (assembly GCF_000699045.2). Taxonomy (NCBI): domain Eukaryota; kingdom Metazoa; phylum Arthropoda; class Insecta; order Coleoptera; family Buprestidae; genus Agrilus; species Agrilus planipennis. Next base: position 491,794 of record NW_020439124.1, read on the forward strand.
AGTTAATATGTTCAGTGAAAAGCTGCAATAGCACTTCAGACATAGATCTTCACTCTTCACCTACATTAACTACTTTCCAATAAAAACTAACCGTTTTATATATGTAAAAAATATATTCGGAAAATTAGAGAAAAAAGTAAACTAATAGAAGCTTGGATGAAAGCAGTAGGTATCAAAGAAGTGAATTCCGGAATAAAAATTTGTTCACGTCATTTTAATGCACATGATTATATTTCAGCAAGTATTTACCATCAGCCATAACCTTAATATTTAAAACTAGAATCATACTAAAATTATAAAGTGAGAAATTATTTATTCCTGTGTAATTGATTTAACACAATTCTAATGATACGATATAAGTATTTTGAGGTTAAGAACCTACCTGCTGCAATACAACAAAGTTGCAATAATGTGTTTGCAACGTTCTCTTAAATCGGCTTTGCACGTGCAAGTCATTGATATGATATTGCTTAAATCACCCAGAATCACCTCACCAATTATATAACGTGAATCACTTTTTAAATCCGAAGTTTGTAAAAAGTAGGCAGTAAACTTGACGGAATTTGAAGGCTAGCTTCCGGATTTGTTATTTCCGAATTTTATAATGTGATTGGCATTAAAAACACGCTCACCTTCAACGAAATTTCCTTTCCGAGGCTTTGTGTCAGCCCAATCACATATTGTGTCAATACTTATCATTCTATCGTAATTTAAAAACTTGGAAATTCCACGGTACACTATAGGAACTACGATAAATTTTCCCTAATCGGCGCCATGTTTTTAGGCTCCTCCCATTTGACGGATCCCAATAGGTTACTTTAACTCATTTTTGTAACCTTATTTAAGGTTATGTGAGGTTAGGTTTTGTTGCCCAAACTGGCGGATTATGATTTCAATTGTTTTTTATAACTTTAGGTTATGTTAGCAAGAGAAGCAGGTTATAACTGATTGATTAATTGAATTGTGGAACAGATTGAAATATTAAAAAGAAGAATCCACCGATGAACTATAAAGTAATAAGATTGGTTTTTGATAGCGTTTCAAAAAATAACAAACGATGTATCCATTGTTAAGTAATTACAATACATAGCGTTGTTCCAACCTGCATAACCTGAATTACCCTGCAAATTTTGCGGAGGAACGTAGACGCAGTCTTGTGTAGGCATTCAGATGTCAATCACGCTCAGATACTATCTTATAAAAGTAAAATTTTTGACAGTTACAAGGCAAAGTCGTATAGACATATATAAACATACCTTTACTTAGACATTCAACGTTCAGAGTGACAAGATTCAATATTTCTTAAATTCACAGATCCTAATTATTGTCGACTGCCAGGAGTCAGGCATATGCCACACGTTTGTTTGTGAAAGAAAAAAAACCAATTCATTTGTTTGTAACATTATTTATACACATGAAATCTTAAAAAGAAACGTATTTTAATTTTATTTACCAAACACATTTACGTAAAAACTATTAGACACTTGATATTACTGGATAATACATATAATAATCTGCATGGTTTTTATGTGTAAGGGTGTACAGGTACTATGATGTCTTGACTGTTCTAGAATTGTTTTTTCCTAAAAAGATTCATGATCAAAATTTATATGTATGTGCAAACGTTGTGCCTCGTGTGGACTATGTATTTGGAAGATTGCAACTTTTAGGTTGAATTATTATAACAAGCCAGAAATATTTGTAAAGCTACGCGTTTTATTGTTATAGTTCTTCGTAGGTAGCAATTTAATTAATTTGGTAGTTAAATGATGAAACTGTTGTTGGCTGTTTTTATGGGTAACTTTTGGTCAAATTATAGACCTACAAGCCGTACCAAATGTTTCTCCATACAACGTCTAATTTTATAAATTAAGACGACCGAATGGCGTTCCCTTACAAGTCTTCAGTTCTGAAATAGTAACCGGAGGGTTTCACTAAATGTTACAATGTCCTTAATTACTTTTAAATTAGACCTTTTGAACCAAAAGACTGACGTGACTGCCCTGAAATAGAAAGTGAAGATAAAATTAAACCATTTCTGAGGAATTAATACATAATGTATAACCTAATGGTTATTTGAATAATGAGGAGTGGATAGGAGAAGTCTATAAAAAGAATAGGCGAGATGGGTTGGTAGGACACTTTCACACACCTGAGGGACTAGTTGGAGACATATTAGAAGCAGAAGTTAAGAGGAATAGAGATTACTTCTCACAAATGCGAAGATTACCTGAGAATAAGAAAATGTGGAGGTGTATGACCAAACCACCTAGGACTAACGACCCTATGACGATAATGATGAACTGAAAGCGTTAAATTTGACCAATATTGATTTGGCTGAAATTGGGCCTTCATCATAAGCTCGTCAGTCCTAAGACTGGTTGGACATCCATCTCCAATCCCATTCTTTCCTATCCTGAGCTAATCTTCGGATTTCCTTAAAACTAGACCAACCTACATCCTTAACTATTTGCAAACAGTAATCTAATCTAGGTCTACCTCTAGTCCTCCTAGCTGCTGTGTCTGCCTCTAATAAGTCTCTGATTATACCTTGTCTGAGAAGGTGCCCTACCAACCTATCTCGCCTATTTTTTATTGACATTCATAGAGTCCTCTGTTCTTCTATTCTTTCTAATGCCTCTTTATTTCTAACCTTCTCTATCCACGGTATCCTCATCATTCGCCTATAACACCATATTTCGAACGTTTCTAACTTTTTCTTTTCCATCGCGCCCACCGTTCATGTTTCGCACCCGTACAGCGCCGCACTCCAAACATACACATTTAATAATCTTTTTCGAATTTCTAAATTAATCATTCGCGAGCATAGAAGTGACTTCTTTTTATTGAAGACCCTGCGCTATCCTCTGCTTTATATCCCTACTNGTAGGGAAAGAGTGAATCTAAAGATACGAAAAATTAGAAGAAGTTGCTCATTTTTGGTACTTAGGAAGTCGAACAATTCAGGATGGAAAGAGTAGTAAAGACAAAAAACCAAAAAAAAAAGGAAGTGTGTGCTGGGACGCATAGTAAAAGTGAAACTTCAACGGACAATGGAAAAACGACTGGCAAGGGACAAGTGGAAAAACGAATCCGAACAAAATTTTTACTTCAAGTTTTACGGGCAGATTGTTAATGTACTTGTCCAATTTGAAAACCTGCCCGTAAAACTTGAAGTAAAAATTTTGTTGCGATTCGTTTTTCCACTTGTCCGTTGAAGTTTCACTTCTACTATGTGTCCCAGCACACATTTCGTCTTCACAGGTTTACTGTAAATTATGATTTGGTTTTACAGACCGCAAATAGAGGCAATGATGTCTAGCCACGTGGAGAGCAGAGGTAAAGAAACAACAGCTGAGCTCAGCACACGCCGCCGCCACTCTAGCTGACTCCCCGCTCTGCGCATTATATCCACTTAATACAGCCGTTGTCCTCTCTTCGCGATATACCGTCTACCCCTTCCATGCGGCCGTAATACTTTTTCGTAACAGAAAAAGTCGTAATACCCCGTCGTCTATATAGAAGTTTCACTTCAATAATGGAGAGTTGAGTCACCTTTAACATAAAGGAGTCACTTCTATGCTCTCGCGAACGATTAATTTAGAAATTTGAAGTTACTGTTTAATGCGTGTGTCCTGGCTTTATATAGATGCGAAACAAAATAAAAATGAAAAGTGGTTACAGGCGGATGATGGGAGAGAGAAGGTTAGAAATGAAAGAATAGAATAGAGGGCGACACGGAAGTCAATATAAATATATAAATAGGTGAGGTTGGCTAGTAGAATACCTTTTTTGGTATGACGGGCTTCTTGGAGACATATTTGAAGCAGAAGGGAGAGTAAAGAAGAGTAGACCTAGATTAGATTACTCTTAACAAATAATTACGAATGTGCGATGTTCTAATTTTAGTGAAATGTGAATATTAGTACAGGATAGGGAAGAGAGGAGGTGCGTGTCCAACTAATATTAGGACTGACGTGCCTATAATGATGATGATGATGATAATGATAAATTAGTTGTAAAAAAAGATTGTCGTTTTTGTAAATTTTAAAAAAATATCGCCTGTTTTGCAAAGTTGATTGTTTGACAAAGTATCAGGTTAGACACGAGGCCAGTCCTTGTATCAGTTTTCTATTATTGAAGTTCTCACCTAATGGAGGGATTTGTCAGTTGCGAGTAAATTAAAAATCCTAATTTCGAGCGGAGATTTATAAGTGGCAGTTTGTCTTATAGACAAAGGAGCGAACGTAGCGCTGTGGCACCTCTATTATACACAATTTTATATGTTTTTAGTCTCGATCCCGCCCGAAGATATACTGCCGACTCCTACTGTGTACAATTAAAAATTTCGTTATTTATTATGTAGAACTCTTGATTTCATCTTATTATATTTCGATTAAAGCGGCCGAAACAGACCGGGCCCGAACAGACGGATCCCTCTCAAAATATTCCTCCTGATTTCTTCAACGTAATTAATGGTAATGTAGCTGCTGGATGGACGAATCACTATGGGTTTTATTTTTTAACGCTAGGTGTTGTTGCTATTATTTTTCATTAATTTATATTGAAAAATTCGTCTATAATAGCATTTTATTGGATAAAAGTGGGATGTAGGAGGCAGTGCCGGCGCTTGAATATTTGCATGCATTGCCAAAATTACGATAAAATTATCAATATAAGGAGCAACACCATTAGAGAAGTAAATATTAGGGAGGAGGTGTTAGGTAAGGATGTAAATTATCACATATTTTTTAATTTATATATCTCGGCAACATTATTAAAGGAAATTAAAGCATTAAAACAAGGTGTCTAAAAGTAGGGTTATAGCAAATAGGAAAATCTATATTTAGGAAGTCAGATAACTCAGGGTGAAATAAGTGTTAGAGATACAAAACAATGAATAGCAAAAGGTCGGCTTGCTGGAGATCGGTTAATTTTGAAATTTGATAACGATTACTAAAGATATGTGTTCAGGTGTGGAACGTCTACGATAGACATTGTGAAAAAGAAAAAGTATCTATCATTTTCCCTATTATCCTTAAAGGAAGCTGTTGGAATATAGTCAATTATTATGAGATTGGGTCGATTATGTTGCGGTGTAAAAGAAACAAATATTGGTTTAAGTCGATCATTAATTATTGGGTTCGTTAATAAAAAAAATTGGCTCATCGATGAATAAATCGTACACGGTCGAAGGCGGCGAGGGAAACAATCGAATGGTGGTAATGACTGACATGCTTTTCACTCATTTGGTATCCTTAAGCCAGTTCATTAGTGACTATATGGCGCGCAGCGGGGTACCAACAACGGTGAACACACCACTCTTATTATATACCTCCGCAGCCGCCCACGATCCAAAGTGTCGGGATGCATGTAACACTGCTTCTGACAAGCCGTGGACGAAAAAATTGTACTGTGATTTTCTAATTAAAAACGCAGGGCTTTGTTCTACAATTTTTGTAGGATAAATTAAAATTTTAATTGCTTGCCTAACTCGCTACACATATTTGGAAGATGCTATGTTTTTTTGCTTTTGAAAACGTATGTATCATCGGACTATACGCCTTGGAACTCACAATAAATACATCATTAATTTACAGAATTAATGAATTTACATCCTCTAATTAATTATATGATTACCGATAAGGTACATTCTAATTGCCATTTCACAAGCTATGTATTACCGAAAAAAGTAAAGGAATATTGTGAGGTTATGTAGGATAGAAAAAGTTAAAAGCACATGCGCAGATTAGTTACATTGTAGCAAACGCTACCAAAATGTACTTATATGAGCAGCGCCATCTTTTTGTTGGTTTTGTGTTACTTTATAGGTTTGATAGTTATTGTGATGCTTTCAAAAAGCTCATAACCGAGTAAATTAAGGCCAATTAATCCAGTCACCGATTGAATATCGACTCGAATTTAACGTCTTCTACCTGTCATAAATACTCTTCGGCTTTTTAGCGCTCAGATGGATTTACAATGTATTAAAAAGTTATTGAGGTTGCTTTTGTAGAACTTAACGTGGGTTATTAATTTTTGACCGTCTTTTATTATATCTACCAAAACCATGAAATAATTGTTATTTCTATTAATAGTTGTCGAAGAAAAATTGATTCCATACTAAGGTTAATCAATTTTCATGAATTTTTTCATTATTAATGTGATTATTCAATGTGAGATTACGTCATCGACACAATTACTAAATCTTAAATAAAATTCTCCCTAATATTTATGTAATTATAATCTAGACCTGGGTGGGGCGGGGGGGATGGACGTCATGACAACACGGAATAAAAAGGTTGAAAATGTGTAGTTGCACGATCCAAAACATTTGGTAGATTTGCTAGTGGAGAATTCTTCAATAGGATACCGTAAAAGTCATTCAATGCTACAAAATATTCTAATTAAATACTTTTTTTGAAATAAGCAATACTTACCATGAAACCCCACATTCTACATATTGGATATTACAAAAATTCCAAGGAGAGAAAGTCATAGGAGTTGATAGATGCCCAAGGAGTGAATATATTTGAAGGAAGAGAACAGACAATCTCAAAATGTGATAGTAATCATTAGGGAACCTTATTCCTAATTTTCCTTCTGAGTTAATTTTTGTTCCTATTGGTTGATTATATATACATATGTATAGTCTTGTTGTATGCATTGTGTAAATTATATACAATGATAACAATAACAGGTAGACGCCGACGCTTCTGCTGCATTTCAGTTTTTTATTCGATAAGGGCTTATGTTGTATTATTGTGTAGAATGGCATTTAATGATTCGTCAGGGTATTAATGCTATTCATAGTATTTTATACAGTCTATGTTTTCAATTCGGTCGACAATGATCTGGCAATGTGGCAACGGGCGAAAAGGGGAGGCCTGAACTGGTGTCCCGCTGAGAGGCGACAGGGTACCCCGTGGGGTCCCGGTCCGAAACAAGGCAGTCTAATGCTGTCGTCGGCTAACAGCTTTGTCATTTGTAACCTTTATGCGGACCCCTTAATGGCCTTTTAAAGAGCCACGGCTTTGATTAAAAGCCACGGTGGAATAGCGTCTCTTTTTTTCGAGAGCGCCCAAAAGAACAAGATGGTTTTATTATAATAGTTCGCGGTTTTTTTTACTACGTACTTGCGGCCAAAACGGCCTTTGTTTTCGACCGTTCAGCTCCCGTCATAGCAACAAACAGAAACAGGTTCTCTCATCATTACCATCTTTTTTTTTTTATCGCTTTCGTAACTTCTCGATTCACTCACAATCATTTGAATAATAAGTACAAGTTCGCATGAATAAACGGGTACACCTTAACTCGCATACCTTTTCTATTCTATTTCTATGTCAGTGCTAAAGAAATTTTTATTGCTATTCTTTACTAAATATACTTGAGTAGTGAGATTTGACTTCTATAACTAATATTTTGGCGAATATTGTGTCACATGGTCGTTTAAGTAGAACCAGTCATAATTTGAACGCTTGCTTTAAGTTCTTTGTCATAAATTTATCGGAATTATCAGACGCAGATCGCGATTTCGATCTCATTAACGCGCCAATCTCTCTAAATCACTGACTAAACCGAAGAAGCGCAAAGTATTTTTGGGTGTTTCATACCCGCGTGCTACTAATGCTGGTGGTCGGGTAGTGCCCCTAGATTACGCCAGGGCAAGAGGTCCTCTTCAGTATCNTCTTTGTTTGATTATATTACCTACAAATAAAATCATAATAACCTCAAATGAAATAATATAGGCAATAAGTACCTAATCAGCTAAACCTTTTACGACATTACAAATTTAACACAAATATTGAGTAATTTCTCAAGGAGATGTCATTCAAAGGGGTTGAATAAATAAACGACTTCGATTCTTTATAAGACCCTTTTGTAGGTTACAATCAAAAATATAAGATTCTGAACAAAGCAAAGAGATAAGAAGTGTCGAGTTGGAAAATTATGTATTTAGGTATAGCAAGTAGACAAATGATATAGAATTATGTATATGGTTTCAAGTTCATGGCAGATCAAAGAAAAAAATTAGTCCAAGAGTTGTATGCTTTTAAAGGGGCAATCAACTGGTGACCTTGTGCGTGTTGTACAGAGAAGGATGGAAAAAAGGACGAAAGAACTACTTGGGGAAGACCAATCTTAGAAGAAATAGAGGAATGCGGGAAGCCATTTTAGGGTAAAAATTAAAAATTTAAAAAAGTCTCTGGACAACGTTAAATGGGACAAGATGTTAAAAATAAAGGGATGAAAGATAGTGATAGAAGAGTGATGTATATTTTGTAGAAACAGCAACAGGCAGTTATAGAACTTGTGCAACAACGTAGAGAAATAAATATTAGGAAGGGAGTCAGACAAAAGGATGCACATTATTGATACATTTTAATCTATGCATAGAAGACGCAATAAACATCATTAAAGCAGACGTATAGGAATAGAAATACAGGGGCAAAAAATTAGCATGCTTAGATTTGCAAATGGTATAGCTATATTAGCATCTAGCAAAGAGGAGTTAGAGATAACCTTAAATAAAATGTAATGACAAAAGAGTATTGTACGAAAATAAACAAAAGTAAACCAAAAGTACTAGTTTCCAAGGGAAGAAAAGGACATGAAGAATTAGAAGAAGTGGCTAATTTTCGGTACCTTGGAAGTCTGTCTGAGGATAGCGCAGGTTCGAATCGCATTTAACAAAAAGAAGTTACTTCTATGCTCACAAATGGTTAATTCAGAAATTTGAAAAACAAAGCTAAAGGCTTATGCCTGGAGCACAATACTGAATGGGTGCGAAACGTGGACAGTCAGAGCGGCGGAAACGAAAAGGTTACGTTAGGTTAAACGTTCAAAATATGGTGTCACAGCTGAGTGAGGAGGATACCGTGGATAGAAAACGTTAGAATTGAGAAGCAGAAATAGTTGGAGAACAGAGGGCACTATAGAAGTCAAGAAGAGATAGGCGAGATAGGTTGCTAGGATACCTTCTCTGGCATGAGGGACTAGTTGGAGACATATTAGAAGCAGAAGTTAAGAGGAATAGAGATTACTTCTCACAAATGCGAAGATTACCTGAGAATAAGAAAATGTGGAGGTGTATGACCAAACCACCTAGGACTAACGACCCTATGACGATAATGATGAACTGAAAGCGTCAAATTTGACCAATATTGATTTGGCTGAAATTGGGCCTTCATCATAAGGTCGTCAGTCCTAAGACTGGTTGGACATCCATCTCCAATCCCATTCTTTCCTATCCTGAGCTAATCTTCGGATTTCCTTAAAACTAGACCAACCTACATCCTTAACTATTTGCAAACAGTAATCTAATCTAGGTCTACCTCTAGTCCTCCTAGCTGCTGTGTCTGCCTCTAATAAGTCTCTGATTATACCTTGTCTGAGAAGGTGCCCTACCAACCTATCTCGCCTATTTTTTATTGACATTCATAGAGTCCTCTGTTCTTCTATTCTTTCTAATGCCTCTTTATTTCTAACCTTCTCTATCCACGGTATCCTCATCATTCGCCTATAACACCATATTTCGAACGTTTCTAACTTTTTCTTTTCCATCGCGCCCACCGTTCATGTTTCGCACCCGTACAGCGCCGCACTCCAAACATACACATTTAATAATCTTTTTCGAATTTCTAAATTAATCATTCGCGAGCATAGAAGTGACTTCTTTTTATTGAAGACCCTGCGCTATCCCATGCTTTATATCCCTACTGCTCCCTCCGTCTTGCCTTATCTGGCTTCCTAGATACCTAAAATCAGACACTTCTTTATATTTGCTCTTTCCCTAATACTTTTTTTCCTTTGCATACCAGTATTTCTGTTTTACCTTTACTTATTTTCGTACAATACTGTTTTGTCAATATCGCTTCCATTGTATTTAAAGCTACATATATCTAACTCCTCCTTGGTAGATGCTAATACTGCTATATCATCTGCAAATCTAAGCCTGCTAATCTAATTGGGTCTTATATGTCAAAAATTGAAGCGAAACGCCCCTTATAAAGGAAAACGTAGCAATGGAATCAGAAAACGCCTCATTGAGACACTAATCAGAGGGACAAACCCCAACCCTGTATTCATTTCTGCAATATAATCTCTAATAATCACCTTGAAGGATGATATTAAGCATTAGAGTGATTTTTCTTCTTTAATTTTATATGACGCCTATTATGTACGAAACAATTGGTTAGAATAATCATTTTAATAAAATAAAGAACACTGACGTGAACATGGAATGCTGGACCTTCGTCTCATCCTTTCTCGCTTCATAGTTTTAAATCAATGAATAAGTTGGTGCCGAACGTTCCCAGCATGTTTAGGGATTGTTAGAAACGCTTGTCAGATTCGAAGTCATGTCGAAAGAATTGTCGAATCAGTGAACAACAACACAATCTGTCGGATTTCGTCTCAACACGTCCAAGTTCCGACATGTTCTGTCGCCCACGCGTGCGCGCGCGAGTTCTTTAAAATCCATTCGTTTTTACCGCCGACTCTTGCTGCCGTCGCGCCGATGATTCTTCTTTTTCTTCCACGTATGCCGCCGCCGTCCAAAGAGACGATTCATCATAATACAAAGACAAAATCGTCGGTTAGTTAACGTTAATGCTAATGCTAATGAATGTGAAATTACGAATGTATCTATAGGAGCAGCCGTGCGGCCTTTATAACAGGTTGATGATTTTGACTACATACATACCTACCTACCTACGTTATTACAGATTGAAAAGGTGTTATGGTGGCAAAAAAAGTAGAAAAAACGGTCTCTGCAAAAACAAAAATTTTGATATACAAAGGAAGAGTAAGTAGGGAAAGAGTGAATCTAAAGATACGAAAAATTAGAAGAAGTTGCTCATTTTTGGTACTTAGGAAGTCGAACAATTCAGGATGGAAAGAGTAGTAAAAGACAAAAAACAAAAAAACGAAATGTGTGCTGGGATCCATAGTAGAAGTGAAACTTCAACGGACAATGGAAAAACGACTGGCAAGGGCCAAGTGGAAAAACGAATCCCAACAAAATTTTTACTTCAAGTTTTACGCACACATTTCGTCTTCACAGGTTTACTGTAAATTATGATTTGGTTTTACATAGACCCCAAATAGAGGCGGTTATTCCCAGCCACGTCGAGAGCAGAGGTAAGAAAGCAACAGCTGAGCTCAGCACACGCCGCCGCGACTCTAGCGGACTCCCCGCTCTGCGCATTATATTCACTTATATCCACTTAATACAGCCGTTGTCCTCTCTTTGCGATATACTGTCTACCCCTTCCACGCGGCCGTAACACTTTTTCGTAACAGAAAAAGTCGTAATACCCCGTCATCTATATAAGGCGTATGATGGGAGAGAGAAGGTTAGAAATGAAGGAATAAAACAGAGGGCGACACTGAAGTCAATATAAATATATAAATAGGTGAGGTTGGCTAGTAGAATACCTTTTTTGGTATGACGGGCTTCTTGGAGACATATTTGAAGCAGAAGGGAGAGTAAAGAAGAGTAGACCTAGATTAGATTACTCTTAACAAATAATTACGAATGTGCGATGTTCTAATTTTAGTGAAATGTGAATATTAGTACAGGATAGGGAAGAGAGGAGGTGCGTGTCCAACTAATATTAGGACTGACGTGCCTATAATGATGATGATGATGATAATGATAAATTAGTTGTAAAAAAAGATTGTCGTTTTTGTAAATTTTAAAAAAATATCGCCTGTTTTGCAAAGTTGATTGTTTGACAAAGTATCAGGTTAGACACGAGGCCAGTCCTTGTATCAGTTTTCTATTATTGAAGTTCTCACCTAATGGAGGGATTTGTCAGTTGCGAGTAAATTAAAAATCCTAATTTCGAGCGGAGATTTATAAGTGGCAGTTTGTCTTATAGACAAAGGAGCGAACGTAGCGCTGTGGCACCTCTATTATACACAATTTTATATGTTTTTAGTCTCGATCCCGCCCGAAGATATACTGCCGACTCCTACTGTGTACAATTAAAAATTTCGTTATTTATTATGTAGAACTCTTGATTTCATCTTATTATATTTCGATTAAAGCGGCCGAAACAGACCGGGCCCGAACAGACGGATCCCTCTCAAAATATTCCTCCTGATTTCTTCAACGTAATTAATGGTAATGTAGCTGCTGGATGGACGAATCACTATGGGTTTTATTTTTTAACGCTAGGTGTTGTTGCTATTATTTTTCATTAATTTATATTGAAAAATTCGTCTATAATAGCATTTTATTGGATAAAAGTGGGATGTAGGAGGCAGTGCCGGCGCTTGAATATTTGCATGCATTGCCAAAATTACGATAAAATTATCAATATAAGGAGCAACACCATTAGAGAAGTAAATATTAGGGAGGAGGTGTTAGGTAAGGATGTAAATTATCACATATTTTTTAATTTATATATCTCGGCAACATTATTAAAGGAAATTAAAGCATTAAAACAAGGTGTCTAAAAGTAGGGTTATAGCAAATAGGAAAATCTATATTTAGGAAGTCAGATAACTCAGGGTGAAATAAGTGTTAGAGATACAAAACAATGAATAGCAAAAGGTCGGCTTGCTGGAGATCGGTTAATTTTGAAATTTGATAACGATTACTAAAGATATGTGTTCAGGTGTGGAACGTCTACGATAGACATTGTGAAAAAGAAAAAGTATCTATCATTTTCCCTATTATCCTTAAAGGAAGCTGTTGGAATATAGTCAATTATTATGAGATTGGGTCGATTATGTTGCGGTGTAAAAGAAACAAATATTGGTTTAAGTCGATCATTAATTATTGGGTTCGTTAATAAAAAAAATTGGCTCATCGATGAATAAATCGTACACGGTCGAAGGCGGCGAGGGAAACAATCGAATGGTGGTAATGACTGACATGCTTTTCACTCATTTGGTATCCTTAAGCCAGTTCATTAGTGACTATATGGCGCGCAGCGGGGTACCAACAACGGTGAACACACCACTCTTATTATATACCTCCGCAGCCGCCCACGATCCAAAGTGTCGGGATGCATGTAACACTGCTTCTGACAAGCCGTGGACGAAAAAATTGTACTGTGATTTTCTAATTAAAAACGCAGGGCTTTGTTCTACAATTTTTGTAGGATAAATTAAAATTTTAATTGCTTGCCTAACTCGCTACACATATTTGGAAGATGCTATGTTTTTTTGCTTTTGAAAACGTATGTATCATCGGACTATACGCCTTGGAACTCACAATAAATACATCATTAATTTACAGAATTAATGAATTTACATCCTCTAATTAATTATATGATTACCGATAAGGTACATTCTAATTGCCATTTCACAAGCTATGTATTACCGAAAAAAGTAAAGGAATATTGTGAGGTTATGTAGGATAGAAAAAGTTAAAAGCACATGCGCAGATTAGTTACATTGTAGCAAACGCTACCAAAATGTACTTATATGAGCAGCGCCATCTTTTTGTTGGTTTTGTGTTACTTTATAGGTTTGATAGTTATTGTGATGCTTTCAAAAAGCTCATAACCGAGTAAATTAAGGCCAATTAATCCAGTCACCGATTGAATATCGACTCGAATTTAACGTCTTCTACCTGTCATAAATACTCTTCGGCTTTTTAGCGCTCAGATGGATTTACAATGTATTAAAAAGTTATTGAGGTTGCTTTTGTAGAACTTAACGTGGGTTATTAATTTTTGACCGTCTTTTATTATATCTACCAAAACCATGAAATAATTGTTATTTCTATTAATAGTTGTCGAAGAAAAATTGATTCCATACTAAGGTTAATCAATTTTCATGAATTTTTTCATTATTAATGTGATTATTCAATGTGAGATTACGTCATCGACACAATTACTAAATCTTAAATAAAATTCTCCCTAATATTTATGTAATTATAATCTAGACCTGGGTGGGGCGGGGGGGATGGACGTCATGACAACACGGAATAAAAAGGTTGAAAATGTGTAAAGTTGCACGATCCAAAACATTTGGTAGATTTGATAGTGGAGAATTCTTCAATAGGATACCGTAAAAGTCATTCAATGCTACAAAATATTCTAATTAAATACTTTTTTTGAAATAAGCAATACTTACCATGAAACTCCACATTCTACATATTGGATATTACAAAAATTCCAAGGAGAGAAAGTCATAGGAGTTGATAGATGCCCAAGGAGTGAATATATTTGAAGGAAGAGAACAGACAATCTCAAAATGTGATAGTAATCATTAGGGAACCTTATTCCTAATTTTCCTTCTGAGTTAATTTTTGTTCCTATTGGTTGATTATATATACATATGTATAGTCTTGTTGTATGCATTGTGTAAATTATATACAATGATAACAATAACAGGTAGACGCCGACGCTTCTGCTGCATTTCAGTTTTTTATTCGATAAGGGCTTATGTTGTATTATTGTGTAGAATGGCATTTAATGATTCGTCAGGGTATTAATGCTATTCATAGTATTTTATACAGTCTATGTTTTCAATTCGGTCGACAATGATCTGGCAATGTGGCAACGGGCGAAAAGGGGAGGCCTGAACTGGTGTCCCGCTGAGAGGCGACAGGGTACCCCGTGGGGTCCCGGTCCGAAACAAGGCAGTCTAATGCTGTCGTCGGCTAACAGCTTTGTCATTTGTAACCTTTATGCGGACCCCTTAATGGCCTTTTAAAGAGCTACGGCTTTGATTAAAAGCCACGGTGGAATAGCGTCTCTTTTTTTCGAGAGCGCCCAAAAGAACAAGATGGTTTTATTATAATAGTTCGCGGTTTTTTTTACTACGTACTTGCGGCCAAAACGGCCTTTGTTTTCGACCGTTCAGCTCCCGTCATAGCAACAAACAGAAACAGGTTCTCTCATCATTACCATCTTTTTTTTTTTATCGCTTTCGTAACTTCTCGATTCACTCACAATCATTTGAATAATAAGTACAAGTTCGCATGAATAAACGGGTACACCTTAACTCGCATACCTTTTCTATTCTATTTCTATGTCAGTGCTAAAGAAATTTAAAGAAATTTTTATTGCTATTCTTTACTAAATATACTTGAGTAGTGAGATTTGACTTCTATAACTAATATTTTGGCGAATATTGTGTCACATGGTCGTTTAAGTAGAACCAGTCATAATTTGAACGCTTGCTTTAAGTTCTTTGTCATAAATTTATCGGAATTATCAGACGCAGATCGCGATTTCGATCTGATTAACGCGCCATAGTCAATCTCTCTAAATCACTGACTAAACCGAAGACGCGCAAAGTACTTTTGGGTGTTTCATGGCCGCGTGCTACTAATGCTGGTGGTCGGATAGTGCCCCTAGATTACGTCAGGGCAAGAGGTCCTCTTCAGTATCCTTTTAGGAATCGTCGGAATGGGTAAGAGATGGTTGAAGTGAGAAAGATGATACAGACAAAATGAAGATAGAAGAGGGTAAAAAAATATCTGTGTAATATTTTATGTAAGTGATCCAAAGAAACCACAGGGCAAACAAACCCTGAATGGAACCGATATTCTTCTTAATGCTAAGCAATCGTCTAAACCTCTAGGCCATCCAATTATAGACAGTGTATCACCATCTAGTGGGCATTTAATGCATTTACTGATAGTACACTAGTCACTCATAATTATAGCAGAAGATCCTATCGTTTTGGAAAATTTTATAATCTACGACTGATTTGATTGGATCAGTTGGTGGAGCTTATGTTAATATTAAGAGATATCTTTCATGCATGACTCAAAACAAGAACGAGATAAAGAGTGACATTGACTCTCACCCCCCTAAATCATGTTTACACAATTCTGGAATGATTCCATATGATATAAATAAAATAATGGATGGCTCATCTAAACATATACGTCTTTCCACCATTGTGTGGGGCACCAAACATGGGCTGGTTCCATATCGATTACTTCCTATGACTACTACCTAAGTCTACTTTGGCGGTTTGGAAGTCAATGGAAAAGGATAGATAAGAGAATAGACTGATAGGGTACCTTCTCAGACATGAAGAGTTAGTTAGACATACTAGGAGCAGAAACAAAACAAAAGGAACAGGGGTCGATCTATATTAGATTACTGTTCACAAAAATACAATTGTGGGATATTCTGGTTTTAAGGAAGTTACGTTAATATTAGAAAGAATAGTAGAACAGAGGACTCTATGGAAGTTAATAAAAAAATAGGCTGGTAGGACATCTTCTTAGCTGTGAAGGTCTGGTCAGAGACATGTAGTGGCAGAAACTGGAGTTAAGAGGAGCAGGGGTAGACCTAGATTAGATTACTGTTCACAAATGGTTAAGGATGTAGGATGTTTTAGTTTTAGGGAAACGCGAAGATTAGCTTAGAATAGGAAAGAGTCCGCTGACGTTTGTGTCCAACCAGTATTAGGACCGACGACCTTATGATGATGGTGTCGCCCCTACACGGGAATTCATGAGTGCACATTCCCATGATACTGAGCCCAAATAAGTGCATATGAGTTTTTGTCCCTTTTTCAACTTATTTAACAGTGTACCATTATTAATTTGGCTGTATTTTCAAAAATTGGCAATCCTTTTTTGGTCGATACGGCCTTGACCTATCGGTGTTCAGTGTTAAGTGCACGCGTTTTCGTGAAATAGTCGAATGTGTGCTGTCGACCAAGTTCCGCGTCGTGCCTTTAAGCGGTCGGCGCCGCGCCGCCTGAACTTGAAATAGTAATGAAATTTATATGTGTATGATACGTTTTCGCTCTTTGTAGTGTGTGCGATTTATGCGCCGGACGCTGGCATTAGAAGTGCCGGAGCGAAGATATATCGTGCGTCGAGTTCTCGTACCACTATGTACCTTAATCGTTCCGCGATTCAAAATATTATGAAATACGACCGCGAGTAGCAGGAAAAAGGCGCGGAAATGGCATTCGACACGGCCCGTAGCCGCATGAACGACGCCACCTGTGCATACGAGAATACCCTCCTCGTACACCCTCGGCATTTCGAAAAGTTTTGACTCGGCTAAGACGGATGGCCTGGGGTAGTTGTCTTCATATGTCATACCGCACTATCCAATAAATCATATCGCTTTCGAGTTCTTTATAGTGAACACCAGGGCTACGACAGCCGCAATGGAACTCTAACATTATCTTAAAATATGTGCACTTATAACTGTAGAAGGGCTGACAAGGGGATCTCTAAGCCATAATACATTATCATCATTGCTATTGGTACCATGTGAGCTCATCTTCACAAAAATCGGCACTATGAATGGATAAACGAGCATTCTCTTTCAATATCTTAATCATATTCCAATGTTTTTTCATATATTTAAATAACATTTAGGGAAATGCGAAAATTAGGTCAGGATAGGAAGGAGTGGAGGTGCGTGTCCAAGCAGTCTTAGGACTGACGACCTTATGATGATGATAAAGAACATTAAGATCTTGATCAGTAATTTATCGAAAACATCAGATTTGAACTTATTAGTACTTATCAGTACGGTATGGTTCTGACCGAATTGAAGTTGTTGTAAGATAAGCAGTGTATTTACCGCAAATAACAATAGTATTCCAAATTTGGTTCAAGCTTTTGCGGCCATCGTTAATGTTGTTGTTCGGACTTTCTGGCTGTCGTCTTTCAAGGTTTATCCTCGGCGTTTCGTCGCCACCCACGGACGACATCGTCAGGAGTTATTACTGCTGCTGTAGTCAGTAGAGATCTCTAATATCTCCTGAAGATGTCGTCCGTGCGTGACGACGAAACGTCGAGGATAAACCTTGAAAGACGGCGGCCAGAAAGCCCGAACAACCACGACATCAGTATTCCAAATGTTTGATAATGCCTTACTGTTATAGGGTGATACACTGCCTGGTGCTATTTTTTACTCTTGTGAAATATGAAACAGAAACAGATGAGAAAAACCCTTTTTAGATACCACGACAAATTCAATGATCAGGCCTTTGATTCCCTGGTACATTCACATGAGCACATACCCCACTGTGGTTCGAATACAACTTTGTAATAAAACTCCAAAACTAAGAAGTTTCGCTCTCCTTTTCCAGTATTATTATTTAAAAGGAAACCCATTTCCACTTCGAATTTTACTTTTACCAGTTTAAAATTTATAGGAGGAGTGTCTTTTGGTGGCACATTTTTCGGTATATTACCTACTGATACCTATCATTTAATTCAAATGAATATTTTAATATTTGTTGTAGTAAATTGTGAGGGGGGAGGGGCATACGAATCACATTCCTTTTGCAATCACTATGACAGGTCAGGGATATTACTATTTTTATATTAGTCTTCTCTGCCTACAATCATTTGTACGTGATGTTAAAATGATTTCGATTACTTTTGCATTGATTGAAAAGTATCTAATGTTTTATATTAGTGGTATATCTTCTTGTTGTTAGAACTGCATTCATAGAAATGTTTTCATCGCCAAAAGTGGCTATCGATCGTTGATGACATAGCTTTCGATTTCAATCTTGGTGAATCCAGGTATTGAAAGATGAAATAAAGCGTTTCTTTGTAGTGCGCAACAATGGATCTTTCATGTTTACACAATGCAAACGGTGACGGATGCGGTGCGGTCTGACGGCGGTCACCTTTATTCTTGTAAAAGATGCAAGCAAGAATAGCTTTGATCATCAGGTACTTGAGGACCTTAGGTGCCTAATAATTGTTGCAGGCATATATAAATACTTACATATGTGTGTGTGGGAATAAGGATATACGTGGCCCAATGACTTCTGATGAGAAGTAATTGTTGGATATTTTTTTCACATGAACATCGCGAGAACTTGATAACTATTACAAGAACTCTTGCCCAAGTTGCTAATACACTCACATGGAAAGTTATGGCCAAAAAAAATAAAAACAGAAAATAGCAGTATTTTTTGTTTTGTTACGCAACATTAAATAATATATGTATTTTACATATTAAAAACTTACTGTCAAGACTGTTGAAAGATTGTTAAAGGTGTCTGTTTGGGGCGCGGCGCTGTATGGATGCGAAACATGGACGGTGGACGTGGCGAAAAAGAAAAAGTTAGAAGAGTTTGAAATGTGGTGTTACAGACGAGTGATGAGGGTACAGTGGATAGAAAAGGTTAGAAATGAATAGGTATTAGGAAGAAAAGCGGAATAGGGGACTATGGAAGTCAATAAAAAATAGGCGAGATAGGTTGGTAGGACACCTTCTCAGGCATGAAGGTCTAGTCAGAGACATATTAGAGACAAAAACAGTAGTTAAGAGGAGTAGAAGAAGACTTAGATTAGATTACCGTTCGCAAGTAGTTAGGGATGTGGGTTGTTCTAGTTTTAGGGAAATGCGAAGATTAGCTCAGGATAGGAAGGAGTGGAGGTGCTTGTCGAACCAGTCTTAGGACTGATGACCTTATGATGATAATGATGAAAACTGTGCGTAAATAAAATGGTTTTTAAGTAAATAATTTACTTGACAGTAAAAAGAGAGTAAACAATGGAGTACCACAAGGTTGTACGTTGGGCCCGCTATTATTTCTGTCCATGTTGAAACATATAGAAAGATGTTAAATAAATAGCTTATATGATGTACACAAAATAGCTAAGCTATTCGTAAACATTCGATTAGACGACCATCATCATATTAACTGCATATAAAGGCTAAAGGCAAACAACCAAAAATCTAGATTGCTTTTGATGTTTTAATTGATAAAATGTTTTTTTAAAATGATAGCATGATTTACGTCAACTAAACATTGTAAATCTTAATAACAACTCAACTACATCTTCCATGACATTTACAAAATCATCCATGAAGAGGAGCTCGAGATCACTTTCTAATGAAAGGTTGCACTTTCGGAAACATCGACCTGAAATTCTGATACAATGCGAATAAAATGTTGTTAATACTTGCTTGTAACACTAATATAAGGAAAGTCAGTTTATATTCAGTATCAGTACCTTATTCGCTTGGCATTTAGAAAACGTTGTCGTACAATTGAGTTGTTGATCTCTTAAAATATGGGGCTATGGTAAATCGTTATAATTTATGATTAATGAATTGAGTGTAATTAGGGATTAATATATATACATCTTGCATTTTACTTCTAAACTAAACTAATACTTTTTTGCATGGGTAAGCATATTTTAAGTATCTATGTATACTAATGGCTACATTTCGCGCCTATAAAAATCTTCAATGGGATTGTTATTAATTAATTACCATGAATGTCAGCAACAATTGATTGTAAAGTGTATTATTTTAAGACACATGGTTTTAGGTTAGATACCATCAACTAACGAAGTCGTTTTTTTTTTTTAATTTAATTACTGAAGAGTCGAATATATCCAAACACTTCAGTATGTTAAAAAAAGTATTTCATTAGATATTTATTTTTCGAAAACAAACATTGTTAAATGAGTTAAAATGTGATTCCCCAAGTTTGTGAACCACATAACCTCAAACTTAGATTTAAGTTGGTGTTTGACGTGAGTTACAGATATTTGAAATTATTTTGAATATTCAAATATTTGAATGGATACTTATCTGGTCTTTTAAGTGTCGAGTAATTTTTAAAGCATTTGAATTATATAGGTACGTATTCAAATATTTAAATAAATAATAGACACCTGACCATAGGCTACTTCTATTTAGCTGCCAAATCATCGTAGACGCATTACCCCATTTGGTGATCCCGAAACAGAAACTCATTAAAATGCCTAGTGATTAGCATATAAAATTATTCTAGTTCTCTTTCATTGTTGCGCTTGAAAGAATGTTTCCTGGGCCACTGCATGGGTGAACATAAATTCGGACATCAGTATGTTTTTTCTTTTTCGTTGTTTTCAAACAACAGTTTAACAGAAAAATTTGTCTTGATATAGTGCCAACATCCGCTGGAACTGTTCGGCTTTTAACAGGGCCGGCGCGGCGCTCGTTTGAAACGGTCGTAAACTACTTTAAAAATCCAGTAGACGAAATTATTATGCTAATAATTCCGTGGCATTTTGTTTTCAATTCCGTAAACGGCATTAAATAAACACGAGGGGACCGACGGGGCAGTCGTTATGAAAATATAAAGCATCTTATGAAAATGAATATTCGAATGTAGTCAACTCTTTTACTGCCCGGGCTGCCATAAATTAGGTCGTAGTTGGCTGCCGTTTCCTAACCATATTTTACTAAGCGTATTGTTTTTATTTTCCAAATTGAATTGAAAATTTAATCGTAAAATTGTTTTTTAAACGTTTTGAAATTGATTTAGAAATTATATATTAGGTACCATCCTCATAAAATGTTTTCATTAAAAGCTTCTTTTTTTGTGAAGTTAAGAACGACGGGAATGCTGTTTACTGTATTTAAACCATGCTTGTTGCAATTTTTTTTATTTTATTAACTAAATTCTTAAAACCCCTGCTGGGGTATACCCATAATGAGAATGAGTGTTAATTTTGTAGCCAGGAATATCAATAAATGATTATAAAATTATGTTTTTGCGTAGGTTTATTTGTTTATTGGTTCATTATTCAGATATTTATGACCAAATACTCTTCTATTCTGTTAAAGATCGTAGAAAAATAGCAAAAAAAGATGAGGGGTGAAGTTAAAAAAAGAAGATAGCAAGGGTGGTTTTGTAACTGAAATCAACACCACTAGGATAGCTGATGATACGATATTATTGCACTAGCTGTTACTCAAAACGTCTTATGTCGAATGTTGTTATTTAATCAGAATTTTTAATTAGAAATCACTTACTTAGCGGTATTCAACATTGGAAGTAAACAATTACAGTAAAATGAATGGGTTTAAACGCTTTCATTCTGACAGGTGCATTCTAACCTTAAAAGTTTGACGTTTAGAGCAAGTGCATTCAAGTAATATTGTTTTAATATTCCGTAAGGATTATCTGCGTTTATGATTTTTGAAATTTTTAAACAACTGATAATAAGTTTATACAAAAAATTTATTAATTTTCTTACAACACAGTACAGCTTTAATTACAAGTACACTAATGCAGCTAAATCATCTTTACACAACAACAACTTGGGCTGATATATTTGCCCATAAGTTAAATCGAACAAAAAAGAAAAACCATCGCGTTTTCTTTCAATTCGTGTTAATACTTCTTACAAATTCTCTCCGTTAATTGTTTACATTGCACTCACTTTTGTTTCACTTGTCGTTTAACATTTCCATCTAGTGAATAGTTTCAGACTATTTCGCGGCAGCGGTTGCGCTTATAATGGAGTCTATACTAAAGTTCTGGTTGTTGACGGCATTCGAATTTCCCGCGTTATTTCCGGTGCCTAGGTTGTGGGTCAGACTGTGCCTGCGCAGGTCGCAGTTCCGCCTAAACACCTTTCCGCAGGCGGAACAGTTGTACGGTTTGATATCGGTGTGAGTCAACAGGTGTGTCTTGAGATTCGATCGCTGGTTAAACGATCTGCTGCAAACTGGACACTTGTGAGGTGATTCTTCCATGTGCAGAATTTTGTGGACTGCTAACGTGCGCGACTGACAGAAACCCTTTCCGCATTCGACGCACTTGAAGGGCTTCTCTTTACTGTGTATGTATCTGAAACAAAAAACGGGAATAATTATTAATAGAACATTAGCACTCCATTGGCATTATTTATATAGTATGCACTTATACAGTCATAATAAGGGTTAGACTACTGACATATATTTTCAGTCAGGATATGATAACTATGCTGTTGATGCCGGTATATTTTAATATATTACGTCATAGGTTCAAACAGAGGACTCTTTCGAAGTCAATAAGAAATAGGCGAGATAGGTTAGTAGGACACCTTCTCAGGCATTAAAGTCTAGCCGGATATATAAGAGGTAAAAACGGAATTTAGAAGGGGTATAGGTAGACCTAGATTACATTACTATTCGCAAATAGTTAAGGATGTGGGATGTTCTAGCTTTAGGGAAATGCGCAGGATAGGAAAGATTGGGGGTGCGTGTCCAACCAGTCTTAGGACTGACGATCTTATGATGATGATGATGAGGTTCAAACCAACGAGATACATACCCTTTCCCTCAAGAATGATGATATTGACTACGATTACGTCTGATCATAAAGTTGTTTGGATTTATATGTTAGATTTTTTGTAACTTAAGGGTAATTTCATATTTTTACCAAAATAACTGTAAAATTATTCAAAGTAATGATCGCCCTACCGGACGTGGAACGCGATTTCGATCTTATTAAATACCATTAACATGCCATAATCAGTCTCAATGGTGGTTGGGGTAAGAAAGATGAGATGGACAAAATGAAGACTCAAGAGAAGTGAATGATTATCTGTGGAATATTATTACTTCCTCAGCATTTGCCTAAATGTTCTAAAGAAACTACAGAAAAACGTGGATCAAGTCAGGTGGATCCTGAATTGAACAGCTTCCGAATTCTATAAGTGGTCTAAACCTCTAGGTTGTTCTGCTTCGTCAAATAACTATAAATTCTTGTTTGTCTCACTCCTACTAACTTGTAACGCTGGATTACGCCGATGTGTAAGCCGGAAGACCCCCTTCAGCTTCCTTTAACAATCGTGGTTGGGGCAAGAACGATGAGATGAACGAAATGAAGACCGAAGAGAAGTGAAGGATTATTACTGCTCAAGATTTGCCTAAATGTTCGAAAGAAAGTACTTACAGAAAAACGTGGATCAAGGCAGACGGACTTGAATTGAATTGGTGTCCCCCCTAGTGCTATAAGTGGTCTAAACCTCTAGATCACCTTACTCATGCAAATACTAACAATGTTTGGGTGTTTCATTCTCACTTACTAGTAACGCTGGACTGGAGAGTGGAAGGCCTTCTTCAGCCTCCTTTAAGAACCCTGGGAATGAGTGGATGGTGGTTGGAGTAAGAAAGATGAGATGGACGAAGTGAAGACTGAAGAGAAGTGAAAGATTATCTATGGAATATTATTACTGCCTCAGCATTTGCCTAAATGTTCCTAAGAAACTATAGAAAAACGTGGATCAAGGCGGGCGGACTTGGAATTGAATTGGTGTCCCACCTAGTGCTATAAGTGGTCTAAACCTTTAGATCACCTTACTCATGCAAATACTAACAATGTTTGGGCGTTTCATTCTCACTTACTAGTAACGCTGGACTGGAGAGTGGAAGGCCTTCTTCAGTCTCCTTTAAGAACCCTGGGAATGAGTGGATGGTGGTTGGAGTAAGAAAGATGAGATGGACGAAATGAAGACTGAAGAGAAGTGAAAGAATATTATTACTGCCTCAGCATTTCCCTAAATGTTCCTAAGAACTTATAGAAAAACGTGGATCACGGCGGAAGGACCCGGAGTAGAAGCGCTGTCCTCTGAAATACTATAAGTGGTCTAAACCTCTAAATCGTTCTGGTCGGTATGTACTTATCAGTTTCCTCGCAATATACAAATTATATGTACAATTTTTCAACTCTTGGGGATAGAGGCAGGTTCTGACCTTTAGAAGCCCTCTCCTATGTATACACGTTTGTATTGAGTCTAGTCAAATGTGTATTTGCACGAATGGAGACCGCTACAATATAGCGATGGCGGATGGATGGTTATAAACCATAAAAGTTTACGACGTTATTCTTTCACTTAGCGGGATCGTGCGACCAGGAAATTTAGGAGCCGATAATTGTTCTTTAAACGTCGTTTTAGCGGCTTTATTTGTTTATTGAGAAATGCCGTTGTCGACTCTAAAGCACATCGTAACGTGACACGGCCTTGTTAGATTTATAGCTGCGATACCGTTTTAATTTTAGTTATTTAGTCGGTGATAAGGCCTTCCTGAATGTCACCATAAATGTATAGGACGTGTGTACATATGCCAGCACTATTATGCTAAGAACTATTAGTTGCTTATGTGTTTTGGATAAAATTTAGATTAAAGTGAGAAACAACATTTATATGTATACATATGTAAAAAGATAACAAGAGAGAAATTCAATGCATTAATGCTGAATACTAGGGCGTAAAACTAGGGGACCGGGGTTCGATTCCTGGCGAGGGAGTGACAGCATAAGCAATTTGAGGTTATCTATAGTGGGTAAAGTAAATTCAAAAAAATTAATTCACCAATGAATTGAATTAAACCCTACCAAAATTCAAAGTATCTCAGGAAAGGTCAGGGAATTGACAGTATAAAATACGAGGGCGGTTCAATAAGTACCCGTGTTTGAAGACGGAGGACGTTCCTGAGGGAAATTGGTGTTGTCATCGTGTGCTGCCATCTATCAAACCACGCCAAAACAAATTTCAGACTGATAGGTTAGTTTAGATTTGGCAGCCATTCGACTGAGACGTGTTTCGTTATTTTCGCTAAGATGGAAAAGGAGCAGTATCGTTCGGTAACTCGCTTTTTGTTTTTGGATGGGAAGAAATGCGAGGAGATGAAAACAAAGTTGGATAGTGTTTATGGAGACATTTCGCCATCTACGACCACAGTTAGATATTGCTTCAACGAATTTAAACGTGGGCAAAGATCCGTTTTTGATAGGAGCGACCAG
>NW_020439124.1:518915-526969 GCF_000699045.2 Agrilus planipennis
ACACAGAAATTATATTTATTTTAAGAGAAATATTATCCAGAAGAAGAGTTTGACTTAGCATTAAAAAGGTTCAAGAAAAATAAGACACCAAGTATGAGGAGACAGGCGGAAATCTTAAAACATGAAAGTCTAGAAGAGTAAGTTTGTAAGCTACATATACAAGATGAGGAAAGTCCCGGAGGAACATAAAGGGAACATGGTAATAGGGATACCAAACAATATAGACTCGGATAGACGTGAAAGAGAAGGAAAAATTATTTATAGAAGGCCAGTTTGGGTTTAGGAGAAATAGGGGAACATGTGAGGTCGTTTTAGATTTACAGATAATAATGGAGAAGATGATAAAAATAGGAAAAGAGTGCGTACATAAGATTCGTAGATCTAGAAAAAGCTTTTGACAGCGTTAAAAGAGAATACAAGATGTTACATATCCTGAAAAATATAGGAATGAGATACAGGATAGAGAGCGTCTCTTTATACTGTTAAGCCTTTATTAGTATAAGGTTGCCTTTATACTATACTAGTGACCCGCCCCAGCATCGCACGGGTGCAACGCTGATACTAAATATATTTTTGTTTTGTTTAGATTATTATTGAAAATATACTACAGAATGTCTTTATATACAACATTCACAGTTTTTTTGTCAGACAATACAAACCGGCCTCCCGGCCGGTACCGCCGCAACCGCTATGTCCCTGCATTTTAAATCTGTAATATCTTCGGAAATATTCATTTAAATTACATGCTGTAAAGGGCCATATTGATCTATATTAAATGCACAATGTATTTAAGGTANGCAATGGAACGGCTTAAACGATCTGTTTTAAACACATTCGTCAGTTCAATTATCTTGACCCAGACACGTTATTGGACGTTAAACGTCATTTATAGGAAAAGAGAGATAATAAAGGATTCTCTGGTTTCTTTGCATACCTTATTGAATAACCGTAATATCTACTGACTTTGCTTCATGTAACAATTACTAAACAACAGATGGAAATAATGCCGTGGGTGTACAGGTCGCGGTATCCTTTATGGGTATTATTGAGCTGGGCTGTACTTGTTGTAATTACCCATGTCAATATCAGAAGCTGAAAGATGCCCTTCAACATAAGAAAAACCTTCCTCCAACATTGAATGTGCCACGATCGTCTTACAGGTCCTTGGATGCTTTCCATTGAAAAAGTATTTACTTATAGATCAGTAAACATCTGTAAAACACCCGCTTCATTTTTTCAATCGCTGCTACTAGCCTCCTGATATTAAATTTAATCGCAGGATATACCCTATCGTTGTCATATTTTCTTCTGTGCAAGTTTGTACAGATACTTACTTGAAGCAGGTATGTCATTAATAAAAGCAACAACGTTAGGCTATTGTTTCAAGCCAATTAGGTTACCCATAATTATTCCTTCCAAAAAGGAAATTGCCGCTGGATGATAACATATGTATAATGGAATACTATATATGTCCAATGGCCTCCAGCAGTAGGTAACGAAGGTGTAAATTTCTTTTACACCTTTTTGGTGAATACCGTATGTTGTAGACCATGAGTATTGAACGTAATTTCCGTCAATGAGTCTTTGAAACGCTTGTTGAACTTACTTATCTATGGGCACAGTGCATGGACCTTATTCACATTGGTGAATTTTGGGAGACAGGGGGGGATTTTGGAGAGTTCGACAAATCTTATTTTTTGGAGGGGTAAAAAAAATGGCAGGGTCGTTGGGAGAAGTGTATCTTTCTAAAAGGGGACTATGTTGAAAAATAAAAAAACAAATTTAAAAAAAAAAGGCGTCTTCATTTCTAACACGGGTACTTATTGAACCGCCCTCGTATAAATTGACAAAAAATACATTGAAGTGGAAATTAATTTACGTTTAAACTATAACAAAAGTTAGTTGAGCTTAATTTGAAATCCAACATTTCATTCATCCTGGAATTATTTCTCATTATCATCATCATGGAGTCGCCAGTCCGAAGACAAGTTGGACAGACGCATCTCTACACTTTCATGTCCTGCCAGTATTCGCATTTCCCTAAAACTAAAACATCCGGCATCGATAACTATTTGGGAACAGTAATCTAATCTAAGTCTTCTTCAAATCCTCTTCGCTCCTGTTTCTGCTTCTAATATGTCTCTTAATATCCCTTCATGTCTCAGAAGGGAACCTCTTTTTCCGTACAACTTCCACAGCGCCCCTTATTGTCTCCTGGTATATATATATATATCGCTGTTGAGTTTGCGGCTCATGAGAGTAGTCATTATTGCAAAGTGCTGTATCCACATTATTGATTAATTCTTTCTACTTGTACTGTATTTTTTTTGTCAGAACGACACCAAAACGGATTCTCGATTCGATTCGGAGATCGGGAGATCGTCTCACAAATTTCCACGATTCTATCAATTTCATCGCCGCCTACGCATCGTGTAATTTATTGCAAGAGAGCATATCGCGTATCGTCCCCGCTACGACACCATACATCTTCATAAAAACGTACAGGTACCCAAGTTATATTCATAAATTAAAGCCATCCCAACCTCGACGAAATAAGAAAAACCTTCCGCGTAGGTTACACACACACACACACATAGGCATAAACATACAAACATACAGACACCAGTGACGTTAACGCTGTTGATTAACGCATATTCGTTTACGGCCAAACACACCTTTGGAAGCGATAGCTAGTAAACGTTCCGTTTCTATAAATTAGACGGATGTGTAGGAATTATCGCCCGAAGGAGACCTGCGTTTGTGAACTTATTACTAATATAAAACGAAACATATTCACTGGCAGCACGTTTTTGTTTCTTGTTTTTCTCTATTATTAATAACTAACAATAAAACAAAGTATGAGTTTGCAATTACCACATCTTTTGACAAACTGAGTCTTGCTTATTAATTTAAACTATAAAAATTCTAGAGGATTATGGACTTCTTCTCTCTTCAACTTTGCTAAGTATCCAGGGATTAGACTCAACAGAATGAAATCGGGGAAAAATTCACAAATATCCAAAAATATACCTAATTCGAAACTCGATATGATCAATCCTTACAAAATCAGACACAAAGATATTATTACAGAGTGTAAAAAGGTCACACCTTAATTAACAGTGTAGATAGTAAAGATTTCAGAAGATTTGGAATACCTCCTAAGTACTTCCAAATATCTACAGGGACCTACTCAGTTGAAACCTCAATATAATAAATCTTCAGAAAAATATTGGCAGAGATAGTACATCACAGTATAAACGGCTATATCCTACTGAATAGTTTGCTAATCACCTCAGTGAACTAGGAACACCTCCTGAATATTTTCAAAGTATAGTTGGGATGTTCAAAATTGGTATAATCCGCAATAAAACTGTAACATTTAGTTTCTTCTTTCAACTGATTCACTCAATTAGAGCAGTTGCTGACAGAACGCCTACTTGTACTACTAATATCGTAAACATAGAAAAGAGATGCCAGGCAGGAATTGCAGCGGACACCAATAAAGAAAAATGAATAACATTTCACCAATTAATGTGTAACAGAAAGAGATACAGACAAACCAGAATTTGAGCATGTTCCAGCATCGGACTTTAAAAAAGGTTCAACATTCTCAGCAATTTAGGAAAGCAAAAACGTTTGTTTAAAGATATAAAATTCCAACCAGGCAGTTATAAAGTCGACCTTGATCTTTTGCGTACCTAAGCAACTTCTAATCGCTGTACCGCTTACTATTAATCGGTTATCTCTTTTCACTTTGTCTGTACTACTCATGAAGCATTTCCTATCTTAACTAGGGCGTGTTCAAAACTCAGCAAATGACTAGAGTGCCAAGTGAAAACAGGAGAGAAGATTCATTCGCACAGATTATTTATTGCGGACTTTGCAAATTTTCATCGTTCCAACTATAGAAACGTATTCCTTTTGAACCTCAGTACATGATAAATTATGCGAACGGAGACTAAGATTATTAAAAGTGTAAACTCTTATACCCTTATAAATAGTGTAGTAAAAATCTCAGTAAAGTATGAATATCTCGAGGACCTTCCTTAATATCTTAAGATAAATAATCATTCGAAGCCTCATACAATTTCGTTGACGGTAGTAATAATTCTAGAAAGCGGTCTACATAGATCTAATAACGTTGTCTTTGTTTTTATATGAAATATCTTACTTATTGTAAAGCAGAAAATAATTAATTATAACACAGAAATTATATTTATTTTACGAGAAATATTATCCAGAAGAAGAGTTTGACTTAGCATTAAAAAGGTTCAAGAAAAATAAGACACCAAGTATGAGGAGACAGGCGGAAATCTTAAAACATGAAAGTCTAGAAGAGTAAGTTTGTAAGCTACATATACAAGATGAGGAAAGTCCCGGAGGAACATAAAGGGAACATGGTAATAGGGATACCAAACAATAGAGACTCGGATAGACGTGAAAGAGAAGGAAAAATTATTTATAGAAGGCCAGTTTGGGTTTAGGAGAAATAGAGGAACATGTGAGGTTTAGATTTACAGATAATAATGGAGAAGATGATAAAAATAGGAAAAGAGTGCGTACATAAGATTCGTAGATCTAGAAAAAGCTTTTGACAGTGTTAAAAGAGAAAACAAG
The DNA here is from genome assembly GCF_000699045.2 of Agrilus planipennis. Lineage (NCBI taxonomy): Eukaryota > Metazoa > Arthropoda > Insecta > Coleoptera > Buprestidae > Agrilus > Agrilus planipennis. Next base: position 523,533 of record NW_020439124.1, read on the forward strand.
ATGTTACATATCCTGAAAAATATAGGAATGAGATACAGGATAGAGAGCGTCGCTTTATACTGTTTAGCCTTTATTAGTATAAGGTTGCCTTTATACAATACTAGTGACCCGCCCCAGCATCGCACGGGTGCAACGCTGATACTAAATATATTTTTGTTTTGTTTAGATTATTATCGAAAATATACTACAGAATGTCTTTATATACAACATTCACAGTTTTTTTGTCAGACAATACAAACCGGCCTCCCGGCCGGTACCGCCGCAACCGCTATGTCCCTGCATTTTAAATCTGTAATATCTTCGGAAATATTCATTTAAATTACATGCTGTAAAGGGCCATATTGATCTATATTAAATGCACAATGTATTTAAGGTACTTAATTGGATAAGAATTAATGCTGTATTGCCTACAATCGCTTCGTAAATAAGTCATTATTTCTCATAAAAAGTAAAGGATAAAAATGGTTATTGTGGGTTATCCCTAAGAGATAGACATATACCATCCCGGACTTTTTTGTAGACCCTTTTAAGATGTACAATATTGTAGTACATTATTTTGATCTATCTCGTAGGGTTCAGCCAGCGTTTGCAATGTAAGCGCAAAAAATGTGTTTATTTACGACATCACATTAGAAACCTCTAAAATTATCAGTGTTTCCCTACTATATTATGCATGTATTATACATATAAACCTTCCTCTTGAATCACTCTATCTTTTAAAAAAAACGCATCAAAATCCGTTGCGTAGTTTAAAAAGATTTAATCATACATAGGGACAGACAGCGGGAAAGCGACTTTCTTTTATACTATGTAGTGATTAATATTATTTATATAGTTCTACAGTCTGCTAGTAGTCTGCAAATATTTTCGATTTATCATTACCCTAACCGTTTCTAAATGGCAATTAAATACTAACTTAGAGAGAATGTTGCGTATCATGTGTCAGTTATGCAATTTAATCAAAATTTCTGACAGCTGCTTGTCTTTTAACTAGTGCATTAGCATTCCTCTGTTTTATGACCACCTCTTGCATGGCCAGTCATAATCGTTCTAACGGGCAGCTCCACATTTTAGCGTGTGACGATGCCACAGAAAAAGATGAAAGAGACAGAGGTCGGGAGAATATGTGTACGTACTGTGAAGACCAAATCGGAGTAATAAAGTGCCGCAGTCAAGATTCTAATTACCGTTGGCGGTATTGCGACCCTACACCCGACATCATAGAATTACATCGGCAATAAACTTTGAATAGTACCGATAAGAGAACACCGCGTTTTCTTACAAGTACATACCTACAAGTAGAGAGTAACGTAAAGTTGGCCGTGGCAATGTTTAATTGGAAATTTGATCTCGTTCGCTTCTGCCGATAGACAGAATGTAAACTTTCAATGTTCACTTGATCCTTATTGTCAGGATTACAGGAATGCACACCTTATCACCGTTCCTATCTGGTAGCAAGCCGTCGCATACATTGTAGGTATTACCTTCTTTTTTTTATTCTGATGCAGCCGAGGTTATCAAGAACACATTGCAAAACTGGTTGAAATGCACCTTTATGTATCCACATAGAATGTGCTAATAAAAAAAGTCTTTGTAGCAAGCGATTGTCTGTTGTTCACAATGTCTCCAGATCCAGGTCGTCAGTCTTAAAACTGGTTGGACACGCACGTCCACTCTTTCCTATGATGAGCTAATCTACGCATTTTCCTAAAACTAGAACGACTCATATCCTTAACTATTTGCGAACAGTAATCTAATCTAGGTCTAGCTCTACCCCTCCTAACTTCCGTTTCTGCCTCTAATCTCGTATGTCTCTGACTAGACCTTCATGCCTGAGAAGATGTCCTACCAACCTATCTCGCCTATTTCTTATTAACTTCCATGGAATCCTCTGTTCTTCTATTCTTTCTAATACCTCTTCACTTCTAACTTTCTCTATCCACGGTATCCTAATCATTCGCCTGTAACACCACATTTCCGACACTTCTAATCTTTTCTTTTCCGCGCCCACCGTTCATGTTTCACACTCGTACAGCTCCGCATTCAAAACATACACCTTTAACAAATTTTTTCGAATTTCTAAATAAACCGTTCGCGAGCGTAGAAGTGACTTCTTTTTATTGAAGGTGACTCGACCCTGCGCTATCCTCTACCTTATATCCCTATTACTCCTTCTAGATCCTTTAATAAATAAGTTGAAATTGAAGAAGAGTACCGCATAATTTAATACAATTGCAATCAGGTCGTTTATAATGATATCTAACACTGATTGGATATAATAGCAGGGGTTGCTCCAGTTTTCGAGAAATGCCAAAAGTGGCTCATACTAGAAATAAGTGAAGATTCATGTCCAACTAGTCTTTTTTGGTTTGAGTACCCTATGAATATGAAATCGCTTGAAGCGGCATCGTTTATAACGACATACGATCTATTGCAGCGGTTTTTAAAACATTTTATGCAGAAATGCTGGTTATAATGTCCGATCGACATTTTCATTAGAGAATTACACCTGTGACATTACTTAAGTTAGTCAGCCGGCAGTGTATGAGCAACTTAGAAATCTGAATCTTACGTACATTAAGAGATCGACTATTGCTTAAAGCGACCATAAACTGACGTCCCTTCAAAGTCGTTATAGACGACTTCACTATGTAATAGATGAAAAATACAATTACATTCTATATAAAAATTTTTGTGAAGATACACAAGATTCTTATGGTCATGATTCTTTGAATTTTGACCCTCGTCCTACATAGTTTGAACATTAATGATTCATGAAATTGATTTATAAATAATAATAATAAACTATGCCTTGTAGACGACAAATAATAGCAGACATTTAGTGAATATGGATACAGCATATTTGCATTTTTGATCGTTAATGGAAATGAAAAATATCAAAATAATTTAAAAAGTATTGTACATTATTATACATAGATATGCCTTACAATTATGTAGGTATTTATTTGTTGTTTGCTATCGTCCTCGACGTTCCTATCGGATGCTAAACTTTTCGGAAGCCTTAAAAGGAAGATTTTGCATCAATAATTTAAGTGAGGATTGGCGATAAGGATAAAAAGTTAATCTAGTGAATATTTAATGGCAGTCATCACCTTCATCTTCATACAGTCGTCAGTCCAAAGGTTATCACAAACTTAAAGTTCAAAAACCAAAACACTACGAATCTGTTTAATTTTGGAATCCTAGGGAAGGTGACGTCACGAAAAGTCAATCTCCATCATATACGAGGGTGGATTGATAAGTTTCCGGCCTGACCAAGAAAAACAAGGTTTTTAAAAATTTTTTTTTTTTATTTCTCAACATAATCTCCTCCAAGGCTGATACATTTCTCATAGCGGTGTTCCAGTCTATTAATGCCATCTCTATAGACTGATTCGTCAAGCTCCTCAAAATAACCATTTACAGCTTCGATTACT